>NC_041229.1:28985369-29047042 GCF_002837175.3 Physeter macrocephalus
GGAGGTTCCTTAAAAAACTAAAAATAGAACTACCATACGACCCAGCAATCCCACTACTGGGCATATACCCTGAGAAAACCATAATTCAAAAAGAGTCATGTACCACAGTGTTCATTGCAACTCTATTTACAATAGCCAGGACATGGAAGCAACCAAAGTGTCCATCAACAGAAGAATGGATAAAGAAGATGAGTCACATATATACAATGGAATATTACTCCGCCATAAAAAGAAACGAAATTGAGTTATTTGTCATGAGGTGGATGGACCTGGAATCTGTCATACAGAGTGAATTTAGTCAGAAGGAGAAAAACAAACACCGTATGCTAACACAAATAAATGGAATCTAAGAAAAAAAAATGTCATGAAGAGCCTAGGGGCAGGACGGGAGTAAAACACGTACCTACTAGAGCATGGACTTGAGGATATGGGGAGGGGGAAGGGTAAGCTGTGACATAGTGAAAGAGTGTCATGGACATATATACACTGTCAAACCTAGGGTGGATAGCTAGTGGTAAGCAGCCACATGGCACAGGGATATCAACTAGGTGGCTTGTGACCACCTAGAGTGGTGGGATAGGGAGGGTCGGAGGGAGGGAGACACAAGAGGGAAGAGATATGGGAACACAGGTATATGTATAACTGATTCACTTTGTTGTAAAGCAGAAACTAACACACCATTTTAAAGCAATTATACTCCAATAAAGATGTTAAAAAAAACAACCAAAATGAGAAACCACTTTATACCCATTTGGATAGCTGTTATAAAAAATAATACGTTTTTTCAAGAGTGGGGAGAGATTGACATCCTTGTGCACTGCTGGTTGGAAAGTAAAATAATTCAGCCACTATGGGAAACAATGTGGAGTTTCCTCTAAAAGTTAAAAATAGAATTGCCATATGATCCAGCAATTCCACTTCTGAGTATGTATTCAAAGAATTGAAAGCAGGGACTGGAACAGGTATTATTAAACCCATGTTCATAGGAGCCTTATTCACAATAGCCAAAAGGTGAAAGCAACCCAAGTAACCATCACGAGATGAATGGATAAACAAAATACGGTATACACATACAATGTAATATTATACAGCCTTAAAAAAGAACAAAATTCTTACACTTTCTACAACATAGATAACCCTTGAAGAAATTTTGCTAAGTGAAACAAGCCTGTCTCAAAAGGACAAATATTATATGATTCCACTTAAATGAGTTACCTAGAGCAGTCAGATTCAGAGACAGAAAGTAGAATGGTTGTTGCTGGGGCTGGCAAAGTTGGGAAAAGGGGAGTTATTGGTTAATGTGTTCATAGATTCAGGCTTGTAAGATGAAAAATTTTCTGGAAATGGATGGTGATGTTAGTTGCACAGTAATGTGAACATAATTAAGTGTGAACTGTACACTTAAAATGGCTAAAATGGTAAACTTTATGCTACCTATTTTTTGCCACAAATTTTAAAACTATATAGAGCAATAAAATCATCCTTTTTTTAGTAATATGGCAAATTTTGCTCTTTGGACCAAATCTCCGCTTGATTCAACAGAAAGTGTTAAATTAAAAAAAAAATAATTCTGTGAAAACATCACAAAATGATAGTGTTAACATTAACCAACTCTCCTTGTGAGGAGGTTATACTTAGCCCTGCTCTCTTAATGATGGGTGGATCCATGTGACTTGATTTGGCCAATGAAAGATGAACAGAAGTGGAGAAATATGGAGGAGAAGCTTTAAGAACCTTTGAATGGTTCTTCTATCCCACTTCTATAAGAAATCCAATTCCTATATAAGACCCACACCTTAATTATCTGTATCAGAATGAAGAATACATATGAAGCAGGAATGTAGCTCATCTGCAGCTGGCCTTTAATATAAATGGGCAAAAAAGCTGTTATTAATTTAAGATAAGAATGTGTGCGTTTATCTATCACTTCAGGATAAACTAGTAAAAGTTGACTTGATGACCTCACTAGACACTGGAAATAGAATCCAAAATTCAGAGCCAATTTCCAATGTGTGAATTCTAACAGGATAACAACCTCTCTCTTTAAATCTCAGACTCTAAAGAGATACAACCTCACTGTAAGGATAAATTTAAAGCAAACTACTCAACCATCATCTCCATCCACTGCAAGAAAAGTTGCCTTACCACTGAGAAAAGCAAGACTTCAAAAATTTAAAATAAAACAAAATTTACATTATTTGTGTGGATTTGTAAACCTTTTAGAGTATAGAGGTTCTAAATTGATACTGTCCACTAAATGCCTAGCAGAAATAAAAACACATTAGCTCTGGAGAAAGCCATTTTCGTTCCAAACCTCAGAGAAGTTAAGAATTAATTTTAAAAGGAAAGTGATAAATTCATAGGCAATACTAGCTGAGTCTACAAGGGAAAAAGACACCACGCTCAAGAACTGACAGAAAGAAGAGATCGCAGAAACAGAACTGGAAAGCCATCAATATTAGAATGCACCAGATACATATTAAACTGTAAAATAGACTGCTATGTACAACATTTAAAGTTCAATCTTAAAAATATTCATAGAGGACAGGAAATTACACTTTAAAAACTAAAATATAGATGTGTGGTATTCACTTCTAATCAAGGTAGAGAAACAGAAGTTAGACTTACATTCTTGTAACAAATAACAAAAAATGAGTTAAACAAAATATATAGAATAATGGAACTCAAGACATTGGGTATCAGGTAAGGAAGGGCTGTGTTCCATGTGCGCAGAAAGACAGTGAAGAGATCTTTTGGTATAGAGTGTTCCCTTGAGTGTTCATCTGAGTAGTGCTCAGCAAGTGTGTGTAAAGAAAGTACCTAAGGTCAACAGAAAAATATAAATGGAACAATGCATGAAACTCACACAGGCAGGGCTGGGCAAAGTTCCTCTTTCCAACAGCCAGAATAGAAAATCTTGTAAATTAGGGAGCATCAGTTACAGCTGTGAGAAAAGTATCACCTCCGTAATAGGAAAAAATTAAGCCTAGAACAAACACAGATCTGGGCCTAATAAAGCTTAAAAGCAAGACTCAGAAAAAGCAAACTGTTTACAACTAATTTGACCATGTCCCAGAATAAAGCTAAAGAATATTTACAGGAATATAGCAATTCCAGCGCATAACAAGGCAAAATTAAAAACATCTGGCATTCAATATAAACTTACAAGAAAGACAAAGAAGTGGGAAAATACAGTTTACAATGAGGAGAAAAATGATAGTCAGAGTATAATTAGTACATAAGGACATTAAAACAATTATGAATACATTTTGTATATTCAGGAAACGAGAGGATATATTAAACATGTTAATTAAAGACATGAAGGAATAAATAGCCCAAAACTAAACTTATAGAGATGAAAGCTACAATGTCAGAAATGAAGAAATATGCTGAATGGTATTAAAGAGAGATTGGACATTGTGAAAGAAAATATTGAAGAAATATCAAGAAAAACTACCCAAAATAAAAACAGAGATTTTAAAGACTGAAAAAAATTAAACAGATCCTCATAAACCTTTGGATAATTTCAAGTAGACAAGTATGTTTATAATTGGAATCTCTTAAGGACTGGCATTGTGGGGCAAGGAGGGGAGACAAAAAGTATTTGAAGAAATAATACCCAAAGTTTTTCTAAATTTGATAAAAACTATAAACTCACAGATCCAAGAAACTCAACATACCCTAGCATAAGAAATATAAAGAAAGCAACACTAAGGTACATAAGGAAATTGCTTAAAGCCAGGGATAAGAGAAAATCTGAAAAGCAACCATGGAAAGAAGACACATTACATAGAGAGTAGCAAAGATAAGGTTGAAAACAGATTTTTCATCCAAAACAATAAAAAAAAAATGCAACATTTAAAATACTGGAACAATATTTTTTTAAGTTTTGAAAGAAAAAAACATGTAAATATAGATTCTTTACTGTTTTAAATATCTTTAAAAGTAAAGTGAAATAAATTTTCAGATATACAAAAGTTAAGAGTATTCATTACCAGTAAACATTATGTTTGTTAAAGGACATCCTCAGGTTGAGGAAAAATAATACAAAATCGAAATTTGAATTTACACAAATGACCAAAGTACAGCAGAAATGGTAGCAACTACATGAGTAAATGTAAAATATTTTCCTATTATTTATTTATTTATTTATTTATTTTTATTTATTTTTTTTTGCAGTACATGGGCCTCTCACTGCTGTGGCCTCTCCCGCTGCGGAGCACAGGCTCTGGACGTGCAGGCTCAGCGGCCATGGCTCACGGGCCCAGCCACTCCACGGCATGTGGGATCCCCCTGGACCGGGGCACGAACCCGCATCCCCCACATCAGCAGGCGGACTCTCAACCACTGCGCCACCAGGGAAGCCCTCTATTATTTAAATCTCTTTAAAATATAGTTGATTTTAAGGCAAAAGCAATAAAATATTGTAGAATTTATAATATATGTAGAATTAAAATGTAAGACAAAAATAGCACAAAAGTAAAAATGAAAGTACAATGTTATAAGGACTGCATACTATATGTAAAATAGTATGCTATCAAGTGAAGGCAGACTGTGATAAGTTAAAAATAGGTACTCTAAACCCTAAAGAAACCACTAAAATAACACAACAAAACACTGAACTCAAGTAATATAAAGAAAAAGGAGAGAAAACAAGATAGGAGCAAATAGGACAAATGAAAAACAAATACTCAGATTGTTTATTTAAACACATGTATATCATTAAACCAATTAAACGTAAATAGTATAAACACCCTAATTAAAAGACAGAGATTGTTAGACTAAGTTTTAAAAAACATAAACTTAACTTTGCATTGACTACAAGACATTCACTTTAAATATAGAGAAACTAATGTGTTAAAAAGTAAAATAAAGGAAAAGGATATATTAGGCTGTATTGATATAAAATAAAATAGATAGTACAAAGAAGTATTACTATGGATGAAGACTTTTATTTCATAGTAAGGAAGTAGTCAATTCATCAAGAGGCTATAACAGTTCTAAGTGTGTATGGACCTAATAGAGCTATATGAAACATAAATTGATTGCAGTGCAAGGATATATAAATACATCCACAATTATAATTTGAAATTTTAACACCCACCTCTCTCTGAATAATTGATAGAACAAATGGACAAAAAATACAGTAAAGTTATAAAAGATTTGAATAACACTATCAATAAACTGAACTTCATTGACATTTAAAGAACATTCCACCTAGCAACAGCAGAATACATATTCTTTTCATGTGCTCGCTGAACATATTATGAGCCATAACACAAGTCTCAATAAATCTGTAAGAATCAAGTCATACAAAGTGTTTTTTCTGACCATAATGGAATCATATTAAAAATTTAAAGCAGAAGCATCTCTTGAAAACTCTCAAATATTTATAAGGTAAATAACACTCTTTAAAATAGAGAAATCAAAAGAGGAGTTAGAAAGTATGTTTTACTTAATAAATGTAAAACACAACATATTAAAATTTGTGGTATACAGCTTAAAACAGTCTTAAAAGAAAAATTATAGTAAAAAATATTTATATTATAAAAGAAGAAAAACTGTCAGATAAATGACCTCAGCTTTCATTATATGAAACTAGAAAAAGAAGAGCATATAAAACCTAGAGTAAGCAGAACAAATAAATAATAAGGTCTAAAGCAGAAATCAATGAAATAGAAAACAGAAAAGCAATAGGGAAATCAGGAAAGTAAAAGGTGACTTTTTTGAGATCAGTAAAATTGATAAACCTCTAGCCAGGAAAAGAAGCAAATTACCAATGTCAAGAATGGAAGTGCAAGGAGATTTAAACATGTCCACAATTATAATTGGATATTTCAATACCACTTTCACAATAATTGATAGAACAAGCAGACAGAAGATCAGTAAGTCTATAGGTAATATCACTACGAATTCTACAGGATTTTTGTTTAAATTAGGGAATGTTAAGAACAACTATATTTCAATAAATTTGACAAACTAGATGAAACAGACATATTTCTTGGGCAAAGCTCACTCAAGAAGAAAGAGACAACCTATCAAAGAAATTGAATTGTTACTTAATGATCTTCCTAGGAAAAAAACCCTCCTGGCCCAGATAAGTTCACTGGTAATTCTACCAAACATTAAAATGAGAAATATTACCAGTTATGACAAACTCTTCCAGAAAAACAAATAAGAGGAAATGTTTACTAATTCATTCTATGAGGCCATGTTACTCTAACTAAAACAAAAAACAAGACAAAGCCAAAAACCAGACAAAGGCACTCCCAAAAAAGAAAACTACAGACTAATATCTCCCATTAATACAGGTGAAAATATTTTAAAATTTTAGCAAGTAGGATCTAATAGCATATGCAATTATCATGTCCAAGTAAAGATTATGCCAGAAATTCAAAAACAGTTTAATATCTGAAATGCAATCAATGTAACTCAGCTCTTCAATGGATTCAAGAAGAAAATCATATGATGATCATCTTTATAGATGCATAAAAGTTTTTTGAAAAAATTCAACTTCCATTCCTGATAAAAACTCACAGAAAACTAGATGGAAACCTCCTCAATCTGACAAAGAGAACTTATACAAATCTACAGCTAATAAAATACTTAATAATGAAAGACCAGATTCTTTCCTCCAAAAGTCAGGAACAAAGCAGAGATGGTTAATCTCACCATTTCTATTCAATATTGACTGGAGTTTCTTTCTAGGGAATGAGAGAACACAAAGATATAAAATGCATGTAGATGGAAAGGAAAAGTACAATTTTCTATTCGTAAATATGATTGTTTACTTAGAAAATCCTATGGAATCAACTAAAATGCTAACTATTAATAATAAATAAGTTTACATGAAGACTTCAGACACTAAGTGGATGGGAGGAGTCCCTGAGCAACCAGATAGGACATAGGAGGGAAGGTGGGAAAGAAAAGTGGAGGCAGGATGGGACCAGCATCCCTGAGGGGGGGTTGGGGTAGGGTAGATGTTCCCACACTCTGAGGGTTCCACTCACAACGAGGAGATCAGTGGGTCAGAGAGGGACCTTCTGGGGATCAGGGGATTAGAGGGGAATGTGGCCAGGGTCTCTCCCACCTGCTCAGGGAGCCTGCTGGGGTCATGACCCTGAACCCCCACACTCCAGGTCTCTCTCTGGCCACATGGATCCCTGGGCCTGAGCCCCGCCCTGTCTACCAGGGCCTCTTCTGGCCTCTTGTGTCCCAGGTCTGAGCCTCGCCCCCCCCCATAGGCCCCTGCAGGCTGTGTGGGTCCCAGGTCTGAGACCTGGCCCAGCCAGGGCCCCATCTGGCCACACAGGTCCTGGCAGACCTGAGCACTGCCACTTCAAAGCCTCTGCAGGCAACATGGGTCCTGGCAGCCCAAGTGCCACCCCCCTCCAAGGCCTCCTCTGGCTGCACTGGCCCATTCAGGCATATGTGTGGAGGCCTGCACCCCAGCTGGCCTGAGTGGGCATTGGTGCTGCAGGACAGCTTGAGGAACAGACACTGGTGAGAGGAAAACATGCGGATGTGAGGCTGACACGGTGGGTCCAGAGACCTACCTAGAGGTCTTGAAGGCCTACTGGAGAGGTAGGGGTAGGCTGTAGCTCACCGTGGGGCCTAGGACACTGATAGAGGAGGCACCACGGAATTTTTTAAAATCTATTTTTTAATTCTTTTTTTCTTTCTTATTTCTTTTTATTTTTGTCTGTTGTGATTCATTTCTGTTTTGTTGTTGTTACATTTTTATTGTTATTATTTCTAATTTTTTTAATCTTTCTAATTTTATTTTTTATTCTGTGTTATTGTTCTGCTCTTTTCTGTTTGCTGCTTTTTTTTTCTTTTTTTTTTTTTGCCATGCCACGTGGCTTGCAGGGTCTTGTCTTCCAGCAGGCCAGAGCTCCTGTGGTGGGAGTGCTGAGTCCAAGCTACTGGACTAACAGAGAACTTCAAGTCCTAGTGTATATTAATCGGTGTAAGTTCTCCCGGATATACTCATGTCAGCACCAATACTGGGCTCCACGCAACTGTCTACAAACTCCAGTGTTGAACACCTCACACCAAAAACCAGCAAGACAGGAACACAGCCCCACCCATCAAAAAAAAAGAAATGAGACAACGAAAAAATATGTTACAAATGAAGGAGCAACGTAAAAACCTACAAGACCAAATAAATGAAGTGGAAATAGGTAACCTACCCAAAAAAGAATTCAGAGTAATGTTAGTAAACATTATCCAAAAATATCAGAAATAGAATGGAGGCACAGATTAAGAAAATACAAGAAATGTTTAACAAGGACCTAGAAAAAGTAAAAAACAAACAAACAGTGGTGAACAACACAATAACTGAAATCATAAATACACTAGAAGGAATCAATGACAGAATAACTGAGACAGAAAAACAAATAAATGAGCTACAAGACAGAATGGTGGAAATAACTGCAGAGGAGCAGAATTTTTAAAAAATTGAAAATAAATGAGGACAGTCTCAGAAACCTCTGGGACAATGTTAAATGGACCAACATTCAAATTATAGTGGTCTCAGAAGAAGAAGAGAAAGAGAAAGGGTCTGAGAAAATATTTGAAGAGATTATACTTGAAAAATTCGCTAAAATGGGAAAGGAAATGGCCACCCAAGTGCAGGAAGCACAGAGAGTCCCATACAGGATAAATCCAAGGAGGAACACACCAAGACACATATTAATCAGACTAACAAAATTAAATTCAAAGAAAAAATATTAAAAGCAGCAAGGCAAAAGCAAAAAATAACATAAAAGGGAATCCCCATAAGGTTATCAGATGATTTTTCAGCAGAAACTCTGCAGTCTGGAAGAAAGTGGCAGGATATATTTAAAGTTATGAAAGGGAAAAACCTACAACCAAGATTACTCTACCCAGCAAGGACCTCATTCAGATTCGACATGGAAATCAAAAGTTTTACAGACAAGCAAAAGCCAAGAGATTACAGCACCACCAAACCAGCTTTACAACAAATGCTAAAGGAACTTCTCTAAGCAGGAAACACAAGAGATGAAAAAGACCCACAAGAACAAACTCAAATCAACTAAGAAAATGCTAATAGGAATGTACATATCAATAATCACCTTGAATGTAAAAGGATTAAATGCTCCAACCAAAAGACACAGACTGGCTGAATGGATGCAAAAACAAGACCCATATATGTGCTGTTTACAAGAGACTCACTTCAGACCTAGGGACACATACAGAATGACAGTGAGAGGATGGAAAAAGATATTCCATGCAAATGGAAATCAAAAGAAAGCTGGAGTAGCAATACTCATGTCAGATAAACTAGATTTTTAAATAAAGAACAGACACTGGTGAGAGGAAAACATGCAGACGTGAGGCTGACACAGCGGGTCCAGAGACCTACCTAGAGGTCTTGAAGGCCTACTGGAGAGGTAGGGGTAGGCTGTAGCTCACCGTGGGGCCTAGGACACTGATAGAGGAGGAACCAGGGATTTTTTTAAAATTTCTTTTAATTTTTTAAAATTTAATTCTTTTAACAAGAGACAAAGAAGGACACTACATATGATCAAGGGATCAATCCAAGAAGAAGGCATATCTTGTAAACTGTAAATATTTATGCACCCAACATAGGAGCACCCCAACACATATGGCAAATGCTAACATCCATAAAAGGGGAAATTGACAGTAACACAATAATAGTGGGAGACTTTAACACACCACTTACACCAAAGGAAGATCATCCATATAGAAAATAAATAAGGAAACCCAATCCTTAAATGACACAATAGACCAGATAGACTTAATTGATATTTATAGGACATTCCACCCGAAAGCAGCAGAATAAACTGTTCTCAAGTGCACATAGAACATTCTCCAGGATAGATCACATCATTGGTCACAAATCAAGCCTTGGTAAATTTAAAAATATTTAAATCATATCAAACATCTTTTCTGACCACAACACTCTGAGATTAGAAATTAAGTACAGGGAAAATGCTATAAAAAACACATACACATGGAAGGTAAACAATATGCTACCAAATAACCAAGAGATCACTGAAGAAATAAAAGAGGAAATAAAAAATACATAGAAACAAATGACAACAAACAACGATTACCCAAAATCTATGGGATGCAGCAAAAGCTCCCCTAAGAGGGAAATTTATAGCAATTCAATCCCACCTGAAAAAAACAAGAAAAATCTCAAATAAACAACCTAACCTTACACCTAAAGCAGCTATAGAAAGAAAAACAAGCAAAACCCAACTTAGTAGAAGGAAACAAATCATAAAAATCAGAGCAGAAATAAATATAAGTGAAGAAAACAATAGCTAAAATCAATTAAACTAGAAGCTGTTTCTTTGGGAAGATAAACAAAACTGATAAACTTTAGCCAGACTGATGAAGAAAAAAAGGAAGAGGATTCAAATCAATAAAATTAGAAGTGAAAGAGGAGAAATTAAAGCTGACACTGCAGAAATACAAAGCATCATAAGAGACTATTACCAACAACTATAAGCCAAAAAAGTGGACAAAAAGGAAGAAATTCTTAGAAAACTACAAACTTCCAAGACTAAACCAGGAAGAAATAGAAAACAGACCAATCACAAGTAATGAAATTGAAACTGCAGTTAAAAATCTTCCAAAAAACAAAGATCCAGGACCAAAAGTCTTCACAGGTGAATTCTATCAAACATTTAGAAAAGAGCTAACGCCCATCTGTCTTAAACTCTTCCAAAAATTTACAGAGGAAGGAACAACCCAAGTTCATTCTATGAGGCCACCACCACCCTGATACCAAAACCAGATAAAGATATCACACACAAAAAGAAAACTATAGGCCAATATCACTGATGAATATAGATGTAAAAATCCTCAACAAACTACTAGCAAACAGAATCCAACAACACATTAAAAGGACCATACACCAAGTAAGATTTATCCCAGGGATGAAAGGATTCTTCAATATACACAAATCAATCAATGTCATACACATATTAACAAATTAAATAGTAAAAAGCATATGACTGACTCAATAAATGCAGAAAAAGCTTTCTACAAAATTCAACACCCATTTATGATAAAAAATCTCCAGAAAGTGGGCATAGAGGGAACCTACCTCAACATAATAAAGGCCATATACAACAAACCTACACCAAACATCATTCTCAATGGTGAAAAACTGAAAGCGGTTCCTCTAAGATCAGGAACAAGACAAGGATTTCCACTTTCACCGCTCTTATTCAGCATAGTTTTGGAAGTCCTAGCCATGGCAATCAGAGAAGAAAAAGAAATAAAAGGAATCCAAATTGGAAAAGAAGTAAAACTGTCACTCACTGTTTGCAGATGACATGATACTATACATAGAAAATCCTAAAGATGCCACCAGAAAACTACTAGAGCTCATCAATGAAGTTGGTAAAATTGCAGGATACAAAATTAATGAACAAAAATCTCTTTCATTCCTATACACTAACAATGAAAGATCAGAAAGAGAAATTAAGGAAACAATCCCATTTACCAACACAAAAAAAGAATACAATACCTAGGAATAAACCTACCTAAGGAGGTAAAAGACCTATACTCAGAAAACTATAAGACACTGATGAAAGAAATGAAAAATGTCACAAACAGATGGAGACATATAACATGTTCTTGGATTGAAGAATCAATATTATGAAACTGACTATACTACTCAAAGTAATCTACAGATTCAAGGCAATCCCTATCAAATTACCAATGACATTTTTCACAGAATTAGAAAAAAAAGTTTACAATTTGTATGGAGACACAAAAGACCACGAATAGTCAAAGCAATATTGAGAAAGAAAAGTGGAGCTGGGGGGTTCCTCTAAGATCAGGAACAAGACAAGGATTTCCACTTTCACCGCTCTTATTCAGCATAGTTTTGGAAGTCCTAGCCATGGCAATCAGAGAAGAAAAAGAAATAAAAGGAATCCAAATTGGAAAAGAAGTAAAACTGTCACTCACTGTTTGCAGATGACATGATACTATACATAGAAAATCCTAAAGATGCCACCAGAAAACTACTAGAGCTCATCAATGAAGTTGGTAAAATTGCAGGATACAAAATTAATGAACAAAAATCTCTTTCATTCCTATACACTAACAATGAAAGATCAGAAAGAGAAATTAAGGAAACAATCCCATTTACCAACACAAAAAAAGAATACAATACCTAGGAATAAACCTACCTAAGGAGGTAAAAGACCTATACTCAGAAAACTATAAGACACTGATGAAAGAAATGAAAAATGTCACAAACAGATGGAGACATATAACATGTTCTTGGATTGAAGAATCAATATTATGAAACTGACTATACTACTCAAAGTAATCTACAGATTCAAGGCAATCCCTATCAAATTACCAATGACATTTTTCACAGAATTAGAAAAAAAAGTTTACAATTTGTATGGAGACACAAAAGACCACGAATAGTCAAAGCAATATTGAGAAAGAAAAGTGGAGCTGGGGGAATCAGGCTCCCTGACCTCAGACTATACTACAAAGCTACAGTAATCAACATAACATGGTACTGGGACAAAAACAGAAATATAGATCAATGGAACAGGATAGAAAGCCCAGAAATAAACCCACACACCTATGGTCACCTAATCCATGACAAGGGAGGCAAGAATATACAGTGGAGAAAAGATAGTCTCTTCAATAAGTGGTGCTGGGAAAACTCAACAGCTACATATTAAAAAATGAAATTAGAATACTCCCTATCACCATACACAAAAATAAACTCAAAGTGGATTAAAGACCTAAATGTAAGACCAGACACTATAAAAGTCTTAGAGGAAAACATAGGAAGAACACTCTTTGATATAAATCACAACAAGATCATTTCTGACCCACCTCCTAGAGTAATGAAAATAAAAACAAAAATAAACAAATGGGACCTAATGAAACTTAAAAGCTTTTGCACAGCTAAGAAAACCATAAATAAGATGAAAAGACAACTCTCAGAATGGGAGAAAATATTTGCAAATGAAGCAACTGAGAAGGGATTAATTTCCAAAATGTACAAACATCTCATGCAGCTCAATATCAAAAAAACAAGAGCGGCTTCCCTGGTGGCGCAGTGGTTGAGAGTCTGCCTACTGATGCAGGGGACACGGGTTCGTGCCCCGGTTGGGGAAGATCCCATGTGCCGCAGAGCGGCTAGGCCCGTGAGCCATGGCCACTGAACCTGCGCGTCTGGAGCCTGTGCTTTGCAACAGGAGAGGCCACAACAGTGAGAGGCCCACGTACCGCAAAAAAACAAACAAACAAACAAGAAACTCAATCAAAAAATGGGTGGAAGACTTAAATAGATATTTCTGCAAAGAAGACATACAGGTGGCCAAGAAGCACAAGAAAAGATACTCAACATCACTAATCATTAGAGAAATGCAGATCAAAACTACAATGAGCTATCACCTCACACTGGCCATCATCAAAAAATCTAGAAACAATAACTGCTGGGGAGGGTTTGGAGAAAAGGGAACCCACTTGTACTGTTGGTGGGAATGTAAATTGATACAGCCAGTATGGAGAACAGTATTGGCTGTTCCTTAAAAACTAAAAATAGAACTACCATATGACCCAGCAATCCGACTAATGGGCATATACCCTGAGAAAACCGTAATTCAAAAAGACACATGGTAGTGAGGTAGATGGACTTAGACTTCACTCTGTCATACAGAGTGAAGTAAGTCAGAAAGAGAAAAACAAACACCGTATGATAACACATATATATGGAATCTAAAAAAAAAAATGGCCATGAAGAACCTAGGGGCAAGATGAGAATAAAGACGCAGACCTACTAGAGATTGGACTTCAGGGTATAGGGAGGGGGAAGGGTAAGCTGGGACAGAGTGAGAGAGTGGCATGGACATATATACAGTACCAAACATAAAACAGATAGCTAGTGGGAAGCAGCTGCATAGCACAGGGAAATAAGCTCGGTGATTTGTGACCACCTAGAGTGGTGGGATGTGGGGGTTGGGAGGGAGAGAGATGCAAGAGGGAAGAGATATGGGGACATATGTATATGTATAGCTGATTCACTTTGTTATAAAGCAGAAACTAACACACCTAAAGTCTGTCATACAGAGTGAAGTAAGTCAGAAAGAGAAAAACAAATATCATATATTAATGCATATGTATGGAATCTAGAAAAAATTGTACAGATGAACCTATTTGCAATGCAGGAATAGAGACGCAGACATAGAGAACAGACGTGTTGACATTGGGGGGGAAGGATAGGGGGTGGAATGAATTGGGAGATTGGGATTTACATATATACACTACCAAGTGTAAAACAGATAGCTAGTGGGAACCTGCTGCATAGCACATGGAGCTCAGCTCCATGCACTGCTGTGACCTAGATGTGTGGGGTGTGCGGGGTTGGGGGGGTGAGGTCCATGAGGGAGGAGATATATGTATAAATATAGCTGATTCATTTCATTGTACAGCAGAAACTAACACAACGTTGTAAACCAACTATACCCCAATTAAAAAAAAAAAACATATACACGAGGATAAAAACGTTTACATGATACAAAAATCAGTTGTATTTCTATATACAAGCAATGAATAATGTAAAATTGAAATCAAAAGTTACTTTCACAATAGCCTCAAAAATATGAAATATTATGGGTATAAATATGATTTAATGTGAGATCTGTACACTGAAAACTACAATTCACAAATTATTGTGAGAAAATGTTAACATACTTCTCTTAGTAACTCATAAGAGTTGACCCAAAAATATCAATAAGAATGTAGATTTAAACCACACAATAAATTTTACAACATATGGTCATATATAGAACACTTACCCAACAAGTGCTGAGCAGACATTTTCTTCAAGTACATCCAGAATAAAAAATGTAGCAATCCATATACTAGAAAAAAAATAGTAAAATAAAGCGAGTCTCAACACATTTAAAGGAATTTAAACCCATTGAGAAGACATACCCTTACCATAATAGAATTGAGCTAGAAATTGAATAACGGAAATCTAACTAAAGAAAATGCCCAAATTATCTGTTGGTCAAAGAAGTAATGATGAAGGAAATTAGAACATACATTGAAATGATAATGAATATATTACTCAATAAGCTTTATTATTCTTTCCTCACCAATCTCTCTGTCCTGTGTTTCTATAACTGCTATTAGGTAGTGTTTGGAACTTACTACTTTTCACTCTTTTTTACTTAAGAACTTCATCCTGGGAGAATTCCTTGGGCCAATTTATAGTTCAAAAATTCATTCTTAAACTGTGTCCTTTATGCTTTAGCATATCCATCAACTTCTTAAAATATTGGTGCTCATATTTTCCTAAATTCTCATAGACTCTTTTTTCATAACTTTCTATTTTTTCTAACACCACAGATGTAGAGGATATTTATTGCATTTCTGACACCTGAATGTGTTTGCCTTCCTAACACATCAATTTTGTTTGGGGTAATCACCTCTCCCCCATTTTATACAGACTTTGCAGAACTGTAAATCAAGATTCCTGCTCTCTTCTAACCAAGGGGTGGACATATAGTCTAAGCTAGGCAAATCATACTCTCTCCAGTGACATGAATTCAAAGGAATCAAGGAAATAGAAATGTGCAGATCATATTCACTTGAAGGTACCATCTCTGCAGAAGAATAATTCTTACTGCTTTGTTTTTCTCTTGCTCTGTTTCTAATCCTGTGTCTCCAGCCTCACATTCATTCTATGAGCTTTGTCATATACTCTTGATAAATTTCTTTTTAAAATTAACCACAGTTTGTTTCTGAATCCTGACACCAAAGAAGCCAAACTGGCACAAGGTATATGTCTTCATTTATACCTCTGAGGGTAGTAATTATTCTTATGGTATTCTTCTGTTTGTTCTAATAACTCTACTTCCTTGGTTGCTGGTTTTTCAGTTGTTGATTGTGTTGCCTTTCTTTTATGATGTTGGTTTCCTAAAGTAAGTAGTGAATCATAAGATTCTCTATTTTTTTCAAGGATAAGGTGTCTGTTTACTGTAGCCTACCTCCAGTTTTTGTGCAGAAGGGATGGAATTTGGTGCTGGCAACCACATCAATGTAACTAGTTCATCTTCCCTGAGAATTCCTCGTTCTTCCTTTTAGGACCATAAATTATGCATGCAGTTTCTGTATGATGATAAATGAAGCTCACCCATTTGGTTCAAGCATAGTTGGGAGGGAAGTAAGATTGGTGATACAGAAAAAGAGTTAAAAAGGCCCAATTGTACCACCCGTTCTGAATTGAACTCTTCAAGAAATCACCATATAGATTGCCCTTGGGGCCTCTTCTCTCCTTTGTATTCGTTGTCTTTGAACTTGGTTCACCCTCTGAATCCTTCTTGCCTTTTTCAACAATTCACTTGAGTAGTTATCACTCTGTCAACTTCAGTGCCTTTCAACAATTTCTCAAATAGTAATGATGATTCTGTTTTCTTATTTTTCCACATTAAAATGGATTAATTCTGTTTTAAAATACCTCTTCTGTTATTTCTAAGCAGGCAAGATAGGAGAGGTAATTGTACTCAATCCACATAAATGAAAGAAAGTTATGAGTCATAATAGCCAATGAAATATACTGGTCTGGAGAGATGCCTGGGATAGATCTAGAAATTTTTGTAACACCAAAATATAAATGGAAGTTAAACAATGGGAATGCATTAAAAAGTTTACATATTAGAAAGATAATATGAGATATTGAACCTGTACATTAATATTTCATGTGTGGATGAAGAGAGAGAAGGGATTGAAGACTTAAAGGAAACCATCTAAGAAAAGAGTAGTCTTAGGAAAGAGTAGGTCTACACAAGCTAAATTTTAAATTTTTATTATCCTGTTTAACTCCCAGCCCCACTTCAATATGTACCTATTAAAAGAAATTCATTTATCTCCAAAATTTCCATATGAATTATCTGTAAACTAATATTGTATTTTGTATTTTGAGGCAATAGGCCTATTTGCATAACCTAGAACAACAACATATTGCTTCATTGAGTAGATGGTAAGTAATGAAGCTAATGATAATGATGATCATGGTGATGATACTGGAAAATTCTTAGCATATATGTTGACCAATATTGCTAATTTGTTGCTCTCTTCCACATCCAACTGGAATCTGAGTTTTTTGGAGTGAGTAGATAATCGAGCTTACATTTTATATTCGACACCAAAAGTATTTAAAGCTTTAGCTCAGATTGTTAAAAGTTTGTTTTCACAAATGACCTACACAGATTCTTGCAGAATTAAACAAAGCTTATTCTGCTAACTTTATTGGTATAGTTGCATTTTGAGGAGCTCATTACTGAATAACACCTAAAATCTCTACATGGTATACACAACACATCAAATGCATGAGTACTTAAAAATGATTCTTTTTCAGAATATGAGGACGGTGAGGAATAACAAGTATTTGCATTGATTTGTTGTCTGTGTTGAAGGCTGTCTTGAGAGCTCACTGTGCCTAATTGCTTCATTTTGTTGTTGCTGCTCAGTTAACTAAAAAATCAGTAGCTTCTTTTATACTTCATGTTAGATTTCCTGTGGCTCTATAGTTGCAACTTTAAACTTGTTCTGCCTTTCATGAAAGACATTTATTAATTGCCTCTTGTATACTCAGTGCTATGCAGGTTCCTTATAATACTGAAGTCAAATCTTTGTACTAGATTTTGAAGCTTCACTTCTCTTTCTTCTAACTTCTCTGTTTCAATGGCATGAGACTCTAATTTGAAAAATAATTCAAGCAAAAATTTTTAAATGTAACCAGAGTAAAAATATTTCCATGTCAACTTCCTTATCAGGACTTATGCATGAACTACTTCAGACAATCTTATCTATATAAATGAGTCTTAAATATGGGAAATTCTCATTATACAGATAGATTGTTTTTCTCAAGTTTATTTGCATAAGTGTTATTATGAACTTGGAAGGCCTTTCCCCACAGAAACAATGGTATGTATAATAATAACCCCTTAAGGTTGTCCAACATGTCACAGTTTTCAAAGTATCTTTACAACTATTTTTCCACCCATCTTGGAAGAAACACTTTAGGAATTTATGTGGGTGTTGTGGTTTCCTTTATATAAATGATCAAAACCAGGCTCAAAGGTTAAAAAGAAATGTCTGTTTTCCTCTACTCATAGAACAATTCTGACACCAAAAGTGGGAGTTTTCCCACTCTGACAAGTTCTCCAACCCTCCCAACAACAACTGAATGTCCTGTAATTCAATTTTGATACTATCTGGAATTAGCACAGACTCCACATATTAAGGGCTCAGTCCCGTAAGACTACCCCTCTAGCCACGTACACCCCTCACTTCAGACACCAGCAACAAGTCCCAAGTATCAGCTGTATTTCTGACCAACTACCTATAAATCAGAGGTTCCCATAACCCCTCCTCAGGTTTAATTCTTTGCTATAATGGCTCACAGAACTCAGGGAAATACTTACATATGTCTACTGGTTTATTATAAGGAATATAGATGAATAGCCAGATGAAGACTGACATAGGTAAAGTCCAGAAGAGTCCTGAATGCAGAAACTTCTGTTCCCATAGTATTGGGGTGCATCACCAGCCTGACACACAGATGTGTTCACCAACTCAGAACGTCTCCAAACCTCATAGTTTAGGGTTTTTTATGAATGCTTCATCACACAGGCATGATCACTTATAAACTCAGTCTCCAGCTCCTCTACTCTCCCCAGCAGATGGATCGTGGGGCTGAAAGTTTCAAGCTCTAATTTTGGCTTGGTCTTTCTGGTGATCAGTCACCATCCTGAAGCTATCTCGGGGCCCCCAGCCACCAGTCATCTCATTAGTATAGGAAAAGACACTTATCACTCTAGAGATTCCGAGGGTCTTAAAAGCTCTTATGTTGGAAATCAGGGTCAAAGACCAAATATTAGAACAAAAGATGTTTTTAGCACCCCTATCACTCAGGAAATTACAAGCATTTTAGAAACTCTGTGTCAGGAAACAGGGGCAGAGACTCTCTCTATCTAATATCCAATATTGTACATATTATTTGTTATATATATAATAATATACATTATACTTATTATGTCACAAAATGTTGTGACTTGCCTGAGGTAATGTGACCAGTGAGTGAATCAGTAATAGGAAGGATTGGAGTAGAACTCTGTATTTTGGCTTCTAGAGTAGTACTTATTCCACCACAATATATCTCGTGTTTATTAAGTTACTCAGGATGTCCAAAGCTCTTTTCAAAAGTATTATACATTTTCCTTGAAAGATGGTATGAAATATTGGAAAGGCAATAATTAAGTTGAACAAATAAATCAGGTCAAATAAGATATTTGATATCTAGTTCTAAAGAGAGTATGTTCAATTGGATAAAGATGAGGAAGCTGATGAAGATTTGCAGAGATTCTAAAAGGTGCTTCAGGGAATTTTTAAGAATTTTAGTTGAAATGGGAATTTGGGGGGCAGAAATGTTTCTTTTTTTAAATATATAAATTTCTTGGCTGCATTGGGTTTTCGTTGCTGCACGTAGGCTTTCCCTAGTTGCTGCGAGTGGGGGGCTCTTCTTCGTTGCAGTGTGAGGACCTCTCATTGTGGTGGCTTCTCTTGTTGCAGAGCACAGGCTCTAGGTGCATGGGCTTCAGTAGTTGTGGCACCTGGGCTCAGTAGTTGTGGCGCACGGGCTTAGTTGCCCCGTGTCATGTGGGATCTTTCTGGGCCAGGGCTCGATCCCATGTCCCCTACATTGGCAGGCAGATTCTTAACAACTGCACCACCACAGAAGGCCCAGCCATGTTTCTTTTTTATGAAATTTTCCTCAAAATATGAGGTTATTCTTTTGTTTTCCTTAATACTGACATATAAAAATTATGACAGGAGTCTTATTGAGGGGTGGGGTCTTTTATGAATCCAGAAGAGAAAAGAAAAAATAAGAGGGAAAAAGCTGGAGAGAGAATTTCTTAAGGTTAGCGTGATACAGTTGAAAGAGAAAGGTAGAGAAGGGATATATTCAAGACTGAGCTTGCTGATGTGAATTAAAATGAAATGTGAAGGAAGAAAGAAGGAGCAAAACTGGGGATCATGAGCAGTGTTAGGTAACAAAGAAGATGGAGAAAGAAGACAAGGGCCCCATTCTTCCCTTTTCCTTTTCTGGAAGGACCTTGGAAAACTCCAATGACACATGTGGCAACCAGGCCCTAAGATGGCTCCAATGCTATCCACCTTCTTGTTCTAACCTTTGTGTAATCTCCACCCTTTAAATGTGGGCTGGATTTGGTGACTTGTATCTAGTGAATAGAATGGGTCAGAGGTGAAGGATGTCACTTCTGAGATTAGGTTATGAAACTCTTCAGTTTCCATCTCCCACGCCTGCCCTTGATCTTTCATGGCTCTCTCTCTCTCTCTCTCTCTCTCACCCTCCCTTTCTCCCTCCCTCCATCCCTCCCTCTCCCTCTATTGTACCACCTGTTCTGGAAGAATCAAGCTACCATGTTGTGAGCAACCTTTTATGGAGAGACCAACATAGCAGAAACTGAGGCTTCAGTCCGGTGGTCCACAAGAAACTGAAATCTGTGAACAGCTACATGAGTGGATCCTTCAGCCCCAAGCGAGTCTTGCAATGACTAGAGTCCTGGTCTGCTTTACTACTCTGAATTGAAATTAATAGGTAAACCCACCTAACATGCAAAATTTCAAAATTGCACTAAAATGCTCTAACCATAATACAAAGAAGAAATAAAAGGGAATCAATAATATGCATTTAAATATGTAAGTTTTCTAGCATGACTGCACCGGAAGATATATTGAAGTAGTGAAATGACTGAATCTATATGTGACAACAAAAGCAGATTGCTACAGTCCGGTTTCCTCCTGAAATACTATGAGCTGTATTTCCATTGGTGATGTAATTTTGCAAAATAATGAACAACTCCTGGTATAATAAGGTAAAACACAAACTTTCCTTAAAATACAGAATATTTATATCTGTAATATAACATTATATTGAATTTTGAAGATTTTGCTTGTAGATAGGTTGTTATCTATTAATTTCATTGCAGAATTGTAAAGTGGGCATAAAAAGCAATTATAAATAGAAGGCATTAAGTCTAATAGGGCTGAGCATTGGTGTAGAGAATTTTCATTTAAAAAAAAGAGAACGTTAATAGGACTGAGCAGTGGTCTAGAAAAAAAAACTTAAATTTAGTGAGAATGTTGAATCAACTTGGTAGGGAGTAAAAAATCAACTCAGTAATTCATTTCTAAAAGTGGAAAAAAAATTTTATCTGTCTTTAACTCAAAGAATTCCTGGACAACAATTTATGGTTCCTCCTAATATAAACATTGTAACTTTACACCTTTTAAGATACTGATTCACTGTAATCTTTGCCATTATAATCCCAACTATTGTTCTTCAGTGTCTTTCTTTATTTCTTTTTAATTAGTCACGTACTACTTCATTTTACAGTAAATTTTCTTTTTACATTCTTTCTCTCCATGTCAACCAGATGACTTAGTAATCCATATCCAACCAAAAAAACAAAAACTACGTGACATTAATCCTTAAGAAGTAATTCTGGATGATTTCTAATGTGGGCCAAACACAAACTGAGCATTAATTTTAGACTATCCTTAGATGTAAACATAGCAATGTTTAGAGTCACAATGAGATTGGTTTGATACAGTGGTGTAAACCTCCATACTTTAATGTATGCATTGCTTTTCCTTCAATTTTTACTTTATGATTTTTGATGGTTTATGAATATCACTGTCTGGAGATAGTATCCAGTATCCAGAAGGGAAGACATGTGAATGTCTTATGATAGTAAAATAGTCCTGTGAGCATTAGCAAATTAAGAATTTATAATCTCCACAGTAGTGATCACAGCATAACTAAAATGTGTAAAGAATTTTATATTAGCAGCAGCAAAAAGACAGGTAGGAAGGAGACATGAAAGAAAATGGGCAAGGGAAGAAGATGTAGTATTTAATGCAAAGGAAATTGCTCCTACAGGACGATGACTCTGGAGGTTTTCAGCTGGTCAGTAGTGCTGACTAGTGGACACCCTGGGGTCCTTTGCAGAAAAACCTCTTAGTTTTCAGAACCACATTATGTTGATGTAAAACTTCATAACTCAAACCTGTAAAACCTACACCCTATATTCAAAAGCAGAAAAATCCAAACCACCTCCTACTACCATTGACCTTCTGGGATAATAACACCTTGCCTCCAGTTTTTTGAAAGATAAAAATATTTCCTTGCCCTACCACCTTATGCTCCTGCACACACTCACAGGTCATTAAGATTTTATTTTCTTTCAGTTATCTTTGTAGTCCATGTGGTATTCATGAAACTTTTTGTGAGCTCTTCACATCAAATTTTAGTTGTGAAGCTGGGCCCAGAATGAGTCTCAGCAGTTAATTCTCCCATCCTTAGCTGAGCCCCTATTTCAGCCTCCAGAGCAATTATCATAAAGTCTCCTCGGACTCTAACTCTATCCCTTTATTTTAAAGTTTCAGCAAATGATCTGGCTTCCTTCATAAAAACAAACAACCAAATTAATAATACACACAAAACAACAAAACAAAACAAAAACAAAAAAATTCTTGTAACTTAAAGTGTAACTTTATTTGTCTTTACCACCTTCATCTCCAACTCAATAAAGGAATTCCCTTACTTTGTTCTAAAATAAAACCTTCTATCTGTACAATCTGTACAATCTTATATCTTAAATCTGTTCAATCTTACATCTATTCACTGCTGTCTCCTATAAAATTGTCCCTTGAATTATTCCCAGTCTTATTTATTCAATTTAATCCTCCTAAGTTTCTCTTACTTCTCAGTCTACAAACACTCAAAATCTCTACAGCCCTCCATGCTTTCCCTCTAGCCTCTTCAATCTACTGTCCTATCAATAATTTCCATCATTATTGATTTTCTAAGAGAACAATATGTCATTGTCTCCATTTAGTCTCTTCAATCTTTTAAAATTTGTTTTTTGTTCTTAACAATTGAAATAAAGTTACTCTAATAAATTCTCCCCTTGCTTAACACTATTTTATTCACTAATTCATTCTTAATGTCTTAAAGTCTTAATGTCTCATACTTAGTAGATGTGCAATAAAACTTTATTGAATCAATCAAGAATAAAATTATTTTTTAAATTCTTATCAAACCATTCAAAGGCCTCAATAATCAATCTTGAATATGTTTCTAGTTTCATCTCTTGCTATTTCAAATCATATCATTTATTTCAATCAAACTGAGCATACTCAGGTCTGTGTCTGTGTCTTCATTGATTTGTTTCTGGAAGAAATTTCTCTTTCCCTCCGCCCATTAAATAATATGCAGAAGCATTAGAAAATAGCTGTTAAGAGTTTGGCATAGGATATCAGGTCACTTGAATTCAAATTTTACTGCATTACATACCATCTATGTTTACTATTGTTCTTACTTACTTATTCTTCAAGGATCATTTGAAATGTCTTCCTTCATTATTACCACTGGAGGAGAAAGGAATACTTTCCTCTTCACCTCACCTAGCATCCCAAGATGTTTTGTCCTCTTAGGTTCTCTTTAGATTGAAAGTTCCTATGGGATTGGCATGTGCCCCACTGAGACTTGTCTTCTCCCACCTCTTCCATAACCTCAAAGACAATGCTTTCTATCAACAGTCACCAAAGTCTTCCCTAAAGGCGGCAAGCTTAAGCTTACCTGGGTATTAGCCCAGTAAATGGAAGCTGCTGGAAAGATCAGGGGCTAGAGGTTGATATGGTTCCCTCCAGTTCTTGAGAAAAACAGAGAAAGTGTAAGCCATGATCTGGACCAAAGATCATACTTTAGAAAGTCAAAATTGTTCTTCAGATGCATACTGTGATGGGTTGATTAGATGAAGCAAAGTATATACCTACCTCAAGTAGGGGGAGAAGGGGTTAAATAACCTCTTACATGATGATACAGTTAGCGTGTGAGGAAATTCTAACAGTTCAAGTCACCTGGTCTAAGAGGTGAATTAAAAATCAGAGTGCAATACAAGGAGAGCGGGGACTTTAACACTTAGTTGCCAAATCCAGTGCCTTATATTGAGTAATAAGAGGTAAGGAACTAAGGCAAAAATGAAAGAAGAGCCAGAGGAGTTGCTGAGTGAAAAGAGTTGATGTAAGCATAAAATAGGTTTGTGGACTTAATAATTAGAGCAGTTCATGGTGCATAGTTATATATAACAATGACAACAATAGTGATAGTTATTATTATCCTGGTGGTCTGGACTAGGATAGAGTTTAAGAGCTAGGAGGCCGATAAGGGAGAGGCAGTTTATTTGAGATGTGAACAACAACAACAAAAAAATGCAAGCATTTAGTCGAAAAAAGGTTTTAATATGGAGGCCTTTGGGGCATATAATAAAAAGGTCCAAGAGAGGCAACCAGGTGAAAACAAAGACCAAAATTTCAAAGTTGAGCTTGAGAAGCCAAGCTTAGAGAAATATCCTAAGGTGACTAAAACATAGCAGTTTTGATTTTGTATGTGATTCTTGTGCCTGTTGCCTGGGGTGTGTCCAGGAATTGACTGTGTATCTAAGATTAACTACCTCCAGAAAGATTCCCAGATTTTGTAGGAATTTCTACCTTAAATAGAAATGGATTATAGTGCCTGAATCTTATCCTAGGATTCAATTTGGCTTCTGGAGAGTTCTGGAGTCCTGGGTCATATTCTTTTATGAATCTAATACTTAATCTTGGGAAATGTGATCCCCATGATAGGGAACTGTAGAATCAAAAAAGCAAAAATTATAGCTTAGAGAGAGGGGGATGGGTGTAAAGACAGTGAAAATTGGTATAGAGGAGAATTGTCACTCTAATTTGAATAGTGGCAAGAGAAGATATTGCTGGAAAGAACAGGAGCACAGCAAAAGAAGTGGTTTGATTTGAGAGTTAGAGGGCAGTGTGGCTAACAGAAACTGGGATTTATAGGGAATAAATAGAGTCATTGAGATGAGTCCTTACATTATGGTGCTGGAGGCAACTCATGACCCATTGCAATTGTCAAGCAAGGGGAGTTGAGAGTTTAAGAGCTCTGGCTCTGTGAGTCATACTGGACTATGAATCCTGGCTCTGTCACCTTTTGACTGTGTGATATAAAAGAAGATAAGAAGTATGATTTTGGAGAAATGAGTGTGAGTGGGGGTGATGGATGGTATGTATTAGTTAGGTAACATTTGAGAGTCAAGACACCCTGACGTTGGACCTCTCTTAACCATGCCAACTCAAGAGGGGAAGAGTTTCTTCTCATTCTTGAAGAGACTGTCATTTTCTGATCACTCCAGGAATATTATCAGATCTAGAGAGTTCATCAGAGTGTTTGAGTTCAGAGGTGGCTTTGCAAGCACTCTAATTACTCATTCCAGAGATCTCATTTTCTCCACAGTTCCCACTTTGAGATTTGCCATATAATCATCTTACTTAAGAAGTTAAGTTAAAACAGAAGCTCTTATCAGGTGCCATTGGGCAGCTGGTCACGTGCATTAGAAAAATGCACATACTTTATAGTTAGATATGATTTTGAATCCTTATTTTCAAGGCTCATGGCTCGGTGACCTTGGGCAAATCAATGGCTCTCTAAATTCCAACTTCTTTATATAATATGGATACTCAATACTAAAACCTGTCTCATAGGGTGATTGTGGGCTCTAAGGGATATAAAATTCCCATCCAGAGGCAAGCATTTAAAACGTCCCTCTTCCCCTTCCTTTCAGACAAAGTCATCAATCACCGTAAAGGACTTCCTGATAAAAATAGCCACTTCTACTAGCTGAAATTCTAAAGACAGAAAAGTCTGGAAAGAAGGTAATGCATTAAACCATACCATCGGTTGACGCCTTAGTCAGAATGAGTTTCTCCAAAATTTTCTGATACTACAAAGCAACTGAAAGTACCTCCCTATAAAATAAAGCATGTATATGTTTTGATAGAAGGGAGGGTGGACATTTGGATTAGTCTTGAGCAGCAGAAAGACAGCACCTAGTCCCAGGAGAGGTATGGGGAAGATATGTGAGGTATTATATTTGTTTTATTCATCTCTATATCTCTCATCTACCACAAGCTGGCACATAATACATACTTAATAAATATTTACTGAATGAATAAACAACAAATTTCTAGTCATTAGACACTAATAAGTGTGTAACTCTGCGTTAACCTATATATTTCCCTAGTCCCATTTGATACAAACATTGTCTTTGTTTACAAACGAAGGCGCTGGGGCTATAAAATTTTGAGAATTTTAACCAAGGTCACATAGCTGATAAGCAAACAAATCAAGATTTAAAGCCAGAACTATCAGCTCTAATCCATCCTTTTCCTGTTATACTTTACTGGACAAAAATATTTCAGCTCTGTGCCTCCATAGTAGATGCTATAGTATCACTGCTCATAAACCCTCAGAATTCACCTCTAAATGATGATATTTTCTTACTGCAGTTACTTAAGGGCTATTTTTACTTTTTTGGCTGAGGGAGCATGTTTGGCCTGCAGGCAGAGTAAGCCAGAAGTGCCAGAAAATTAATGTCCTTGCAAGCAGCAATCAAATCAATGACAGATGGGGAGTTGGAAAATTATTTTCACCCTTTGGTTGGGTAATTCTGATGCATATTCTGTAATGTTGCCTATGAGTCCCCAGTGAGATTGAGCCCAGTTGCTCATAGGAGTAGCCTACAAAGGAACACACACTTTTCTGACTTTGTTCCCTTTTCTGATTCTCCAGTCCACTCCCCTCCTGGTACTTCCAAAAATCGCCTCCCAAGCAAACTTCTTGTTCCCAAACTTTCCTCAGAGAAACCTCAGGGAAACTGTTTTTCCAAACAATTTTCTCACCTAACTTAAAAAAATCTCTCTCAGTGGTCCCCAGGTCTCCTCATGGTCTTATTTCTGTAATAGGCTCTTGGTGGATAGCTGAGCTTAGGCCATTCACAGTCCAAAAAATGAACGAGGGTTAACAGGCATATACCAATTTATACATCCCATCTGGATATGCCCAGTTCTTCATCTTCTCAGTCTGAATATCCCATTCATATGTGGGGGCTCTTTGATGTTTTGGGTATTTTTCAGGACCTATCCATGTTAGGATGCCAGAATGGTATCCAATTAAAGGCAAAAGTATGATTGCACTTGATGATTTTGTGTATATATTCTATTTGGAAACAGTAATAAAATAGGCTGGAAGAATATTTCTGAGAAGTGACTGACTTTGAATGCTGTCTGACAACACCTGGAGCTTATAGAGATCACCTAAAAATGCACTCTGTATCAATACCTCTCACTGATACATTTCACCACAAAATATGATATTTTTATTGACATTTACAGCATTATTGAGGTTTCTGGAGTGTTTTATATTCAGCCATTTCATTAACATCTTGAACTTTATTATTGATCCATAAGTAAGTTATTCTGACTTTCAGTAGACTTATAAATCAGTCTGAGAAATAAACTCAGTAGTACAATTCAGGGTGCATTCAGTTTAATTTTCCACTGAGGCTTGGGAAATTCAACCATACCCTATTAGTTTTGTTTTATGAGTAGTCTGTGTGTTTTCCCAAAGAAACTTTTTTTATAAGCAACTTTGTTGACAGACAACCAATATTAAAATAGATTATGTAAAGTTCAGATTTATTTGGAAAGGAATTTTAACTTGATAGGGAGAAAATAGATGTAAAGTATGGGAGTATCACAGGACAAGAACACTTAATCAGGATTCAGTAGTCGACTTTAATTCCATGAAAGCAGCCTTGCCCACCACCCAATTACAGGGCTCAGCTCAGTACCTGTCCTAGAGAAGGCACTAAAGTATTTGTTAAACTAATTAATAAAGGATGAGAAAATGTATTTGTTTTATTTAAAATCATTGGCCCATTCTCAAGGTGTTCATGTTAAACTAGAGGCTCAGAAAGGAAATTCACTGTTTGTTAATGTCAGACTACCTAAATTTCCTTTCAGAAAAGGTTTCATGAAGTAACATATCCCTGTCTTTTGTGAAAAGCAAGTGTTACCATTAATTTCAGCAAAAGATTTCCATAGGGAAAGGTAGCAATAAAGGGCCCAATTGTCAACTTAACAACTGCCTTTATATAAGGCCCAGCTAGCCGAACACTAAAAGGAAGATCCCCAATAAAATTAAATTCAAGCCCCACAGTAATTAACTTGAACCATTTTCTTTGCCTTGTTCTTGTGTTTTTTCCCCTCCACTCATTTCTATCAGGCTTTTAACTTTCTAGAGTTGTCTACTAGTTTTTGGAATGGAGTCACGTCATATTTTCAATCTTAAACCACAGGTGTAATACTCCAGTTAAAGAGATTGTATTAACTAATGAAGAAAAGAAAATGTTCTATACCAGGGCATTTTTTTTTTCAGTGGTAGACTCAATATCCTTGAAGTGTTTTGTTTCCTTGATGCAGAAATATTCAGGTGAGTTTACCAAGTCTACAGTAGTTAGTGGTTTCACAAGAATAAAAAAATGCATCACTAAGAAAAGTTCCAATTTTTATTATTATTATTATACTATCATCTTCATTTTTATTATATTTTTCTGTTATTCAATATAGTTGCCCACAATTATTTTGAGTTTCTCCATTACTTTCAACAGTAAATTCAGCTTCTCCATGCCTCTCCTGATTTTAGAAGGCTGTGAAAAAATTTAAAACCAAATCATTTAAATAAAAGACAGAGAAATATTGACATGAGCTCAGTGCTGAGCACATAACATATTTAACATATTATTTGAATTAAATTGAATTAATTTATTTTAAGTCCTGTCCTCTGATTTTGCATTTTTTGTAAATTCTTTGACTTGAAAAATAATAACTTTTAACAACTTATAGATTTCTATCCAGCCAAATCATTTATATATTCTTATTCCTCCTGGAAAAATTTGTTTTGACACTCATATTTTAGATGGGCCCATTTTGCATAGATGCCTTTTGATCATTATTTAGGAAACATCATTTAGAAATAAATTTTCTCTTGTTTAATCACAGGACCAAGATTGTTACAGCTCATGATTCATATATAAACACTGGTATAGTCATTTGAATATTTTATATCAGTTGCCCATTATTAGTGAGTTATGCAGCACTGAAAATAATTAGGGTGCAAAAGCAAAATAGTTTTGCATGCATTATTGGTATCTCGTATTTCTCATTATTATTATAAAGAACTTGACTGGAACAAACAATAATGTTGCTTTCATGCTATTTATTTTTATTTTTGCATCTTCTGTTTCAGCTTCTCTCTTTCCAAGACCAAGAAATAATTTTTAAGCAGAGTAGTATGTATTTCTCTGACATATGGATTGATTACCACATATGATAACAATCAAATGTGATATATAATTATCATCTGCTACAATTTCAAATGCATAAATACTGTTCCATGGGCAATGTATATAGACAAAATATAGACAAATTTAGTGTAAACAGCGGTTCATTAATGTTTATGCTGTAATTACTGAGTGTTTCCATGCCCCTGCTATGCCCCATATCATTACTACAAAAATTCAAACTAAGTAACAACTCAGGAGAAGAATACAGAGGGAGGATCAGAAGTGGGAAGAAGCAGGTTAGGATCCTTCCGTTTCTCATGTAGGTCACCACTTCTATAGTCTACAGCTCCTCAAGGCAGAACTTAAGGATCTTCTAAGGGTGTGCAAAGGCAGTAGGTTGCCTTCTCCTTCAAACTGGTGACATGATGGTCAGAGAAGTAAGGCCATTATTAACTAATGAATAAATAGATTTCTATCATTTAACACACAGGTACCAAAAATGATAGCACATTTTTCTACCCAAAGCATTCAATTCTTAGCACATTGATCCTAAAATATCCCTGACACCCATGTCTCTCACTTCTGCTCAGAGTTAGATACCTCATTTACACTGGATATCCAACATACATGATGATTTTTCTGTTTTCTTGTCCATATCTCCCATTATGTTGTAAACCCTAAGACCAAAATCTGTGTCTCGCTCACTACTGTATTTACTCAAACTTTAAAATCATGGAAGTTCTAAGTTTCTATACTTCTAGAAAGAAGTGAATGCATTTAAAATACCATGTGTTTTCTTACAAAGAAAAAAAAATGGAAGAATTTTCCATACATAAATACCTATTCACCTGTGAGGCTATATTAAGTTATTCAGATGTTATCAAGGAATAATTATATTCTATTAAGTATAATATTGCAACAATTGCCATCACAGAAAAATACCAGAATGCTTTAAGGGCAGTACAAGTCATTGCCTAACAAGTTTAACCACTTAAGTGAACTTCAATTTAAATTGTTCTCCATATAACCTATTAGAAAGTAAAACATTTTGAGGTAGTCCAATTATATTTTCAAACATGTAAAAACACTTCTTTATTAATGTTGTGGTATTGTGTAAACACATAAAAAACATCTCCTTTATTTAGGTATTGCATATGAAAATATTAGTATTGTATATTCACTGATATTTTATTGAAAACAATTTCAGGGTGTGGAATATTATTTTCTAGGAATTTAAAAGACATTTTTACCAGGTCTTTGTTTTTCTTCAGCCTCAGATTTCACAAAAATTTGGAGTTGAACTCACTGCACTCATAAACAGTTATTAGCTCAGTTAAATAAAATTTCAGTGCAGAAATGGAACAGTATTTCCTTCATTAACTCTGAGTTCCTCTTTGACATGGAAATGTCGATGTCCTGATGATTATTCTGCTGCCAGACTGACCTCAGACTAAAATATTTTCCTAATGACAAATTTCACTTTAAAAAAAAATGCTCTCCCCTTAATCTTGTTGTCCCTAAAGTCTTTAAATTCCTTTGGAAATTGGTTAGAAATGGCGGAGTCCCAACTGGACTGTCTTAAATTAGTTTGCCATATAGAGCCATCATACTGCATCATGCCCAGGAGAGTGGAAGGTGAAGAAATGGCACAGCAGAATTGCTTACCAAAAGCCCTTCCTTTAAAAACTGGGCCAGGATGCCATGACTCAGCAAGACTGGGAATTCAGACTGGCTGTCTCTTAGCTCAGTCTCCTGTGAGTCTATCCTGCCTGATTCTGCTCCATCCTAAACCATAGTTCTCCTTTTAGTATGACCATGATGACCTAATGTCCTGTCTTCTAATGTGTCCTTATTAGTGTTCTCTTACTAACTCACCAATTCTATTTGGAAAACTGTTGTTTCATGTCCACAGAAAGAGACACCAGAATTATAAAACCTTGTCCTGCAAGGATGTACAGACTTCTGGCAACTGCTGTTTTCCCAGCATTCCCATGTTATCATGTTTCCAGTTATGTACATTGTGCCCCTCTCCTCAGACCTCAGATTTCATCTTGCTGACATCATTCTGCTTGAGAGCTCCATACAATTGTTACTATGGAATTCTGCTAGAGTATTGCACTTTGCTCCCATCCACGCCAGCAGTTTGTTTGATTTACTGATGGCTTCTTTTGTTTGACGAGTTTTGACTTCTTTCCAATGCTTTCATTGCCCTAAAGACAGCCAGCCTATTTAGGTCCTGTCCTCAAGAGATACTGAATCCAGATTGAATGACTCTAGAAGTTAATAAGTCTTGTGACTATAAAGTAAGCCTGAAGATGGACTGAGACAAATGAGTGAAGCTTTGAACAGTGTCTGAACTCATGAAAGTGTGATGTTGTCGCTATCGGCATTTGCTTTTCATGACCTGGGTTTAACAATATCTTGATTGTATGACCTTGGTTAAAGACATTTGAACGCCTGGACCTCAATATTCTTCTTTGTAAAATGAGACAGATAACAGTATTTATTACCTGGCCGAGATGAGGGGTAAGTATGTTCGTCGAGGGTGTCAAGTTCTCTGGAAACGGCTGGCATGTAGAAACACTACCAAAATGTTGCACTTATGATTACCTGAAGGTGCCATGTGTTCCAACCATCAGCTCTGCACTGAGCACCATTTATTTAACCCCTACACAGCTATCCAGGCCACTGATGCTGGTTGGGCTGACTATACAGCACAAAAACCAATAGAAGACTACCTTGCCTTAAGGGATAAATGCAATATTGAAAGGTACCTCAAAACAAAAAGAAGGACAAGTATCCAAAAACGGAAATAACCCTCACTGCATGAGAATTATTAGGTCATTGTCAACAACTAATTTTAAGCAAACCCAGATGTGTCAATTGATAATTTAGGGGCAAAGGAGCTGGCTTTTCTTGATTTTGAACATATCTTGTTTTGGAGGATAACTGTTTTGATATCAGAGTCCCTTTACTTAAAGTGCCAAACCATCACTTATCCTATACTTATTTCTCAAGTTCGGGCACTGAGCCTTTGAGGAAATAAGATTGCACACATTTCTATTAGAATTATACACAGTTCCACTTTAATTCTCTCCCTGACTTTGCTCATATGAGTGCTTTAGAAAGAAGGTACTCCACTTATTTTTGGAAACACAATCCTTCTCATCCTTCAGGATCCACATCCCATGCCTTTAACTTCATGAATTCCTCCCCAATTCCCCCCAAGCCTCCAGTTGATGTAATCGCACCCTTTTTTATACTCCCATAGCACTTGAAATGTTTATACCTATAGATAAATAACAATTCTGACTTTATGAACCACTGACTCATACACTTGCTTTAACTCTCTGTCATATGTCATTTGAAGACTGTTTTGTATGTTTATGTGTTGTCTGTGGGTGTGCTAGATTCAATTTTAAGTTTCCAAACTCTTAGAAACATGCCTTGAATATTGTAGAACCTCAATAAATATTTGTTGAATGTATGAATTACCAGACTGAAGATCCTTTAGATTCTGTATTCCATTAGGGAAAAGATTATGCTAGTTTTGTCAATTACAGGGCCTCATACAGGGTAGCATTCAAAGGAGGTGCTCAATAGATATTTGCTTGGTGTAAAAATGGGTAGGACGTCCATATGACCCTTATAGATGTTTCAATTAGAGGAAGCCTCATTTAGATTCAGCGAGAAGGACAAGAGGCAGCTACATGACACATTTTGGAAGGATTTTAGGAATCAGGAGAATCAACTGCAAACATCCATGTGCAGAAGTCACACAATGACTCTGAAACATAATGAAATGTGTAATAAAAATGTTTCTTTCTTAATTCAGAAACATTTTATTTTTCCCCTCTTCTCATTACACATTTAACTTCTTTTATATATATATATACACATTCATATATATATATGTTGTTTAAAAAAGATTTTTTAACATCTTTATTGGAGAATAATTGCTTTAAAATGGTGTGTTAGTTTCTTCCTTATAACAAAGTGAATCAGCTATACATATACATATATCACCATATCTCCTCCCTCTTGTGTCTCCCTCCCACCCCTCTACCTGGTCACAAAGCACAGAGCTGATATCCCTGTGCTACATGGCTGCTTCCAATTAGGTATCTATTTTACATGTGGTAGTGTATTTATGTCCAAGCCCCTCTCTCACTTTGTCCCAGCTTACCCTTCCCCCTTCCCGTGTCCTAAAGTCCATTATATACATCTGCGTCTTTATTCCTGTCCTACCCCTAGTTTCTTCAAAAACTTTTTTTTTTTTTTTAGATTCCATATATACGTGTTAGCGTATGGTACTTGTTTTTCTCTTTCTGACTAACTTCATTCTATATGACAGACTTTAGGTCCACCCATCTCACTACAAAGAACTCAATTTCGTTTCTTTTTATGGCTGAGTAATATTCCACTGTATATACGTGCCACATCTTTTTTATCCATTCATCTGTTGATGGACATTTAGGTTGCTTCCGTTTCCTGGCTATTGTAAATACAGCTGCAATGAACATTGTGGTACATGACTCTTTTTGAATTACGGTTGTCTCAGAGTATATACACAGGGGTCGTATGGTAGTTTTATTTTTGTTTTATAAGGAACGTCCATACTGTTCTCCATAGTGGCTGTATCAATTTACATTCCCACCAACAGTGCAAGAGGGTTCCCTTTTCTCCACACCCTCTCCAGCATTTATTATTTGTAGATCTTTTGATGATGGTATTCTTACTGGTGTGAGGTGATACCTCATTGTAGTTTTGATTTGCATTTCTGTAATGATTAGCGACATTGAGCATCCTTTCGTGTGTTTATGGGAATCTGTATATCTTCTTTGGAGAGAAGTCTATTTAGGTCTTCTGCTTATTTTTGAATTGGGTTGTTTCTTTTTTTGATATTCAGCTGCATGAGTTGCTTTTAAATTTTGGAGATTAATCCTTTGTCAGTTGCTTCATTTGCAAATATTTTCTCCCATTCTGAAGGTGGTTTTTTGTCTTATTTATGGTTTCCTTGATGTTCATAAGCTTTTAAGTTTCATTAGGTTCCATTTCTTTATTTTTGTTTTTATTTCCATTTCTCTAGGAGGTGGGTCAAAAAGGATGCTGCTGTGATTTATGTGAAAGAGTTTTCTGCCTATATTTTCCTCTAAGAATTTTTCCTCTTACATTTAGGTCTTTAATCCATTTTGAGTTTATTTTTGTGTATGGTATTAGGAAGTGTTCTAATTTCATTCTTTCACATGTAATTGTTCAGTTTTCCCAGCACCACTTATTGAAGAGGCTGTCTTTTCACCATTGTATATTATTGCCTCTTTATCAAAAATAAGGTGACCCTATGTGCATGGGTTTATTTCTGAGCTTTCTATCCTGTTCCATTGAACTATATTTCTTTATTTGTGCCAGTACCATACTGTCTTGATTACTGTAGCTTTTAGTACAGTCTGAAGTCCAGGAGCCTGATTCCTCCAGCTCCATTTTTCTTTCTCAAGATTGCTTTGGTTATTTGGGGTCTTTTGTGTTTCCATACAAATTGTGAAATTTTTTGTTCTACTTCTGTGAAAAATGCCATTGGTAGTTTGATAAGGATTGCATTGAATCTGTAGATTGCTTTGGGTAGTATAGTCATTTTTGCAATATTGATTCTTTCAAACCAGGAACATGGTATATCTCTCCATCTGTTTGTATCATCTTTAATTTCTTTCTACAGTGTCTTATAGTTTTCTGCATACAGGTCTTTTTTCTCCTTAAGTAGGTTTATTCCTAGGTATTTTATTCTTTTTGTTGCAATGGTAAATGGGAGTGTTTCCTAATTTCTCTTTCAGATTTTTCATCATTAGTGTATAGGAATGCAAGAGGTTTCTGTGCATTAATTTTGTATCCTGCTACTTTACCAAATTCTTTGATTAGCTCTGGTAGTTTTCTGGTAGCATCTTTAGGATTATCTATGTATAGTATCATGTCATCTGCAAACAGTGACAATTTTACTTCTTCTTTTCTGATTTGAATTCCGTTTATTTCTTTTTGTTTTCTGATTGCTGTGGCTAAAATTTCCAAAACTATGTTGAAAAATAGTGGTGAGAGTGGACAAACTTGTCTTTTTCCTGATCTTAGAGGAAATGGTTTCAGTTTTTCACCACTGAGAACAATGTTGGCTGTGGCTTTGTCATATATGGCCATTATTATGTTGATGAAATTTCCCTCTATGCCTACTTTCTGGAGGGTTTTTATCATAAATGGGTTTTGAATTTAGTCAAAAGCTTTTACTGCATCTATTGAGATGATCATATGGTTTTTCTCCTTCAATTTTTTAATATGGTGTATCACTTTGATTGATTCGCGTATGTTGAAGCATCCTTGCATTCTTGGGATAAAACCCACTTGATCATGGTGTATATCCCTTTAATGTGCTGTTGGATTCTGTTTTCTGTTATTTTGTTGAGGATTTTTGCATCTATGTTCATCAGTGATATGGGCCTGTACTTTTCTTTCTTTGTGACTTCTTTGCCTGGTTTTGGTATCAGGGTAATAGCGGCCTTGTAGAATGAGTTTGGGAGTGTTCGTCCCTCTGCTATACTTTGGAAGAGTTTGAGAAGGATAGGTGTTAGTTCTTCTCTAAATGTTTGACAGCGGCCTCGTAGAATGAGTTTGTGAGCGTTCCTCCCTCTGCTATATTTTGGAAGAGTTTGAAAAGGATAGGTGTTAGCTCTTCTCTTAATGTTTGATCAAATTTGCCTGGTAAGCCATCTGGTCCTGGGCTTTTGTTTGTTGGAAGATTTTTAATCACAATTTCAATTTCAGTGCTTGTGATTGGTCTGTTCATATTTTCTATTTCTTCCTGGTTCAGTCTTGGAAGGTTGTGCTATTCTGAGAGTTTGTCCATTTCTTCCAGGTTGTTCATTTATTGACATATAGTTGCTTATAGTAATCTCTCATGATCTTTTGTATTTCTGCAGTATCAGTTGTTACTTCTCCTTGTTCATTGCTAATTCTGTTGATTTGAGTCTTCTCCCTTTTTTTCTTGATGAGTCTGGCTAATGGTTTATCAATTTTGTTTATCTTCTGAAAGAACCAGCTTTTAGTTTTATTGATCTTTGCCATTGGTTCCTTCATTTCTTTTTCATTTATTTGTGATCTGATCTTTATGATTTCTTTCCTTCTTCTAACTTTGGGTTTCTTTCTTCTTCTTTCTCTAATTGTTTTAGGTGTAAGGTTAGGTTGTTTACGTGAGATGTTTCTTGTTTCTTGTGGTAGGATCGCATTGCTATAAACTTCCCTCTTAGAACTGCTTTTGCTGCATCCCATAGATTTTGGGTTGTTGTGTTTTCATTGTCATTTGTTTCTAGGTATTTTTTAATTTCCTCTTTGATTTCTTCAGTGATCTCTTGGTTATTAAGTAGTGTGTTTTTTAGCCTCTGTGTGTTTGTATTTTTTACAGATTTTTTTCCTGTAATTGATATCTAGTCTCATAACGTTGTGGTCGGAAAAGATACTTGATACAATTTCAATTTGCTTAAATTTACCAAGGCTTGATTTGTGACCCAAGATATGATCTATCCTGGAGTATGTTCCATGAACACTTGAGAAGAAAGTGTATTCTGTTGTTTTTGGATGGAATTGTCCTATAAATATCTATTAAGTCCATCTTGTTTCATGTATCATTTAAAGCTTGTGTTTCCTTATTTATTTTCACTTTGGATGATCAGTCCATTGCGGAAAGTCGAGTGTTAAAGTCCCCTACTATGATTGTTTTACTGTCGATTTCCCCTTTTATGGCTGTTAGCATTTGCCTTAGGTGTTGAGATTCTCCTATGTTGGGTGCATAAATACTTACAATTGCTATATCTTCTTCCAGATTGACCCCTTGATCATTATGTAGTGTCCTTCTTTGTCTCTTGTAACAGTCTTTATTTTAAAGTCTATTTTGTCTGATTTGAGGATTGCTACTCCAGCTTTCTTTTGATTTCCATTTGCAGGGAATATTTTTTTCCAATCCCTCACTTTCAGTCTGTATGTGTCCCTAGTTCTGAAGTAGATCTCTTGTAGACAGCATATATACGGGTCTTGTTTTTGTAACCATTCAGCCAGTCTATGTCTTTTGGTTGGAGCATTTCATCCATTTACATTTAAGGTAACTATCAATATGTATGTTCCTATTACCATTTTCTTAATTGTTTTGGGTTTGTTATTGTAGATCTTTTCCTTTTCTTGTGTTTCCTGCCTAGAGAAGTTCCTTTAACATTGTTGTAAAGTTGGTTTGGTGGTGCTGAATTCTCTCAGTTTTTGCTTGTCTGTAAAGGTTTTAATTTCTCTATCAAATCTGAATGAGATCCTTGCTGGTCAGGGTAATCTTGGTTGTAGGTTTTTCCCTTTCATCACTTTAAATATGTCCTGCCGCTCCCTTCTGGCTTGCAGAGTTTCTGCTGAAAGATCAGCTGTTAACCTTATGGGGATTCCCTTGTATGTCATTTGTTGTTTTTCCCTTGCTGCATTTAATAACTTTTTCCTTTGTATATAATTTTTGATAGTAATATGTGTCTTGGCATGTTTCTCCTTGGGTTTATCTTCTATGGGACTCTCTGTACTTCCTGGACTTCACTGACTATTTCTTTTCCCATATTACAGAAGTTTTCAACTATAACCTCTTCAAATATTTTCTGAATACCTTTCTTTTTCTCTTCTTCTTCTGGGATCCCTATAATTCGAATGTTTGTGCGTTTAATGTTGTCCCAGAGGCCTCTGAGGCTGTCCTCAATTCTTTTCATTCTTTTTTCTTTATTCTGCTCTGTAGTAGTTTTTTCCACTATTTTATCTTCCAGGTCACATATCTGTTTTCTGCCTCAATTATTCTGCTTGATTCCTTCTAGAGAATTTTTAATTTCATTTCTTGTTTTGTTCATCATGGTTTATTTGCTCTTTAGTTCTTCTCAGTCCTTGTTAAACATTTCTTGTATTTCCTCCATTCTATTTCCAAGATTTTGGATCATCTTTACTATCATTACTCTGAATTATTTTTCAGGTAGACTTCCTATTTCCTCCTCATTTGTTTGGTCTGGTGGGTTTCTGCCTTGCTCCTTCATCTACTGCACATTTCTCTGTCTTCTCATTTTGCTTAACTTACTGTGTTTGAGGTCACCTTTTCACAGGCTGCAGGTTCGTAGTTCCTTTTGTTTTTGGTGTCTGCCTCCAGTGGGTAAGGTTGCTTCAGTGGGTTGTGTAGGCTTCCTGGTAGAGGGGACTGCTGCCTGTGTTCTGGTGGATGAGGTTAGATCTTTTCCTTCTGATGGGCAGGATGGCATGCAGTGGTGTGTTTCGGGGTGTCTGTGACCTTATTATGATTTCAGGCAGCCTCTCTGCTAATGGGTGGGGTTGTGTTACTGTCTTGCTAGTTGTTTGCCAAAGGGTGTCCAGCACTGTATCTTGCTGGTCATTGAGTGGAGCTGGGTCTTAGCTTTGAGACAGAGATCTCTGGGAGAGCTTTCACTGTTTAATATTATGTGGAGCCGGGAGGTCTCTGGTGGACAAATGTCCTGAACTTGGCTCTCTCGCCTCAGAGGTTCAGGCCTGACACCCAGCTGGATCACCAAGACCCTGTCAGCCACACAGCTCAGAAGAAAAGGAAGAAAAAAAGAAAGAAAGAATAAAATAAAATAAAATAAAGTTATTAAAAAAAATTAAAATAATTTTAAAAAAGGAAAAAAATATGGACAGACTGAACCATAGGACCAATGGTAAAAGCAAATCTGCAGAGACAAAATCACACAAGGAAGCATACACATACACACTCACAAAAAGAGAAAAGCAAAAATATATATATATTTTTTTAAAAAAGGAAGAGAGCAAGCAAATCAATAAACAAATCTGCCAGTGATAATAAACTCTAAGTCCTAAAGAAAGATAAACATAAAACCAGAAACAAATTAGATGCAGAAAGCAAACCCCAAGTGTACAGTTGCTCCCAAAGTCCACGGCCTCAATTTTGGGATGATTCATTGTCTATTCAGGTATTCCAGAGATGCAGGGTATATCAAGTTGATTGTGGAAATTTAATCTGCTGTTCCTGAGGCTGCTGGGAGAAATTTCCCTTTCTCTTCTTTGTTTGCACAGTTCCTGGGGTTCAGCTTTGGATCAGGCCCCACCTCTGCATGTAGGTTGCCTGAAGGCATCTGTTCTTCGCTCAGAAAGGACGGGGTTATGGTAGCTGCTGATTAGGGGACTCTGGCTCACTCGGGCCAGTGGGAGGGAGGGGTACAGAATGCAGGGCGAGCCTGTGGCAGCAGAGGCCAGTGTGACATTGCAACAGCCTGAGGTGCGCCTTGTGTTCTCCTGGGGAAGTTGTCGCTGGATCACAGGACCCTGGCAGTGGCAGGCTGCGCAGGCTCCCAGGAGGGGAGTTAAGGATAGTGACCTGTGCTTGCACACAGGCTTTTTGGTGGCTACAGCAGCAGCCTTAGTGTTTCATTCCCATCTCTGGTGTGCATGCTGATAGCCACGTCTCATGCCTGTCTCTGTCTCTGGAGCTCGTTTAGGCTGTGCTCTGAATCTCCTCTCCTCGCGCACCCTGTAACAATGGTCCCTTGACTCTTAAACAGTTCCAGACTTTTTCCTGGATTCTCTCCCGGCTAGCTGTGGCACACTAGCCCCCTTCAGTCTGTGTTCATGCAGCCAACCCCAGTCCTCTCCCTGGGATCTGACCTTGCAGTCTGAGCCTCAGCTCCAGCCCCCACCCACCCTGGCGGGTGAACAGACAAGCCTCTCAGGCTGGTGAGTGCTGGTCAGCAGTGATCCTCTGTGCTGAAATCTCTCCGCTTTGCCCTTTGCACCCCTATTGCTGCACTCTCTTTCATGGCTCCAAAGCTTTCCCCCTTCCACTGTCCCCACCTCACCCCCATCTCTGCCAGTGAAGAGACTTCCTAGTGTGTGGAAACTTTTCCTCCTTCACAGCTCCCTCCCAGAGGTGCAGGTCCCATTCCTATTCATTAGTCTCTGTTTTTTCTTTTTTCTTTTGTCCTACCCAGGTACGTGGGGAGTTTCTTGCCTTTGGGGGAGTCTGAAGTCTTCTGCCAGCATTCAGTAGGTATTCTGAAGGAGTTGTTCCACATATAGGTGTATTTCTGATGTATCTGTAGGGAGGAAGGTGATCTCCATTTCTTACTCCTCCACCATCTTGAAGGTCTCCTTGGCATTTACCTTCTTAATAGACTTTAATTTGTGTGCATATTAACTACTGAAGTTTTAGATGAAAGCGATTATTCAAAAGCATATTAAATTTTACATGTCGTAAAATGCACCATAAAAGTTACCAGTGCAGTGGCTATCTCTGAGTACACATATGAGATGTTTGCAAGTCAGACATAATTACATAAAGCTTTTGATGTTTAGTGTTCATGAGGTCCTTCAATAATTAAAAAGGATTATATGGCATGACAAATGTGACATACATGCACAATAAAACTGCAATTTACTATAAAGCTTGGAAAACGTGTTCTTTTCATTAACAGAATTAATGGGTAACTAAGAATTAAGCAGAAAACACTTTTTCCCTCTAGAAGTCATTGAGTGTTACAATTATAACTTACTACATCAATAGCCTCCTAACTGGACCACTTATCTTCCACTCTTGCCCCTCTACCTTCTACATGCCTCACAATGGCAACTTATCTTTTTAAGACATGAAGACCACATTGCTTCCCATGACATTAGAGTTAAAACTTAAACTTTTGGGCTTCCCTGGTGGCACAGTGGTTGCGAGTCCGCCTACCAATGCAGGGGACGCGGGTTCGTGCCCCGGTCCGGGAGGATCCCACATGCCACGGAGCGGCTGGACCCGTGAGCCATGGCCGCTGAGCCTGCGAGTCCGGAGCCTGTGCTCCATAGCGGGAGAGGCCACAACAGTGAGAGGTCCACATACGACCAAAAAAAAAAAAAAATTTAACTTTTTACCACGCAAAATAATTAAGGGTGAGAACCTTAACTACAGGTCATGCTCAATGGTTTTTAACCTGGGTTGCATATTGGAATCACCCAGGTAGAGTCAACCCATTCTGATGCTTGTGTTTTCCTCCCAGAGATCTTCATTTAATTGGTCTGGGTTGGAACCCAAGCATGGGCATCTTTTAATAGCTCTCCATGTGATACAGATGTGCAGCCAATGTTGAGAACCCCTCTGCTGAGGGTTTGGCCCTCATTTGGGGAGAGAATGAGCAACCATTGATGGGTTTTAAATAATGAAACAACAGAATTAGAATTGGATTAGGAAATAATAAAAATGTTCAAAATTTACCCTGTATATGTAATTTTTCTTTGCAAACAGAGAGTGGCATTCACCACCCCCTTTATTAATCTTTGAGTCAATTTAACTCCTTTTAATTAAAAATAGCAACTCATCTAGAGTTCATAAGACTGATGAAGTTGTTTAATAAGCATTTATGAATTACCACTGCATCATTGTCACTAAGACACCACAGCATATTGCTAAGTAAGATCATTTATTTTTCAGTAGCATGTGTTGTGTTTTCACTATGTGCCAGGCGCTGTCCTAGATGTAAGAGACATGAAAATGAACTATCACAGTTCTATCAATACTTGTCAGGATGTTCACTCTTCATCAGGAGGACAGAAAAATACAGAGCTAATTCAATGACAGAGTAAGATAGTCCAAAGGAGTAAAGATAAGGGAAAAATAATTTATTAAAGGTAGGAGGAGGGTCAGTCACAAGCTTCAAAGAAGAGGTGTCATTTGCCCTAGACCTTAAAAGATGGATGGGGATTGACCAAGCAGACAGGAGAGGAAGAATATCCTAACTGGTGGCAATGATAGTAGCTGTGGCCTGGAAGAAGCATGAGAGGGTGTGGTCTGTTGAAGACTTATTGGGCAATCGAGTATACTATGTGTGCTGGAAGGGATGGTGCCCCATAAAAACAGAAAAATAATTCACATTATCTCAGTCTCTTAGGAGCTTTAATTTCTTACAATAATTCATTGATATTTACAGGTTTTACTTGGTAATGTTTCAAATCTAGAAATTAAGTTTAAAATTTGAGAGTTAGCTCTTTGGTACAAAGTAGAATGGCTCAGGGCAACAGCTATGATGCCAACCTACAGCTCCTATTTCCTTTAAAGTTAGCAGTGAATCCAAGTGGTGGTACATGTAGATAAAAGTCATTCTCATTGTACAAAAGAGATATCAGCCTGCCCTAATTCATCCTGCATTGGCCTAAAATTTCTATCTAATCTAGGGATTATAAACTACTTCCTGTGAGTCAAATTTGGCCCAGTGTCTGCTTTTGAAAATAAAGTTTTACTGGAACACAGCCATTCTTATTCATTTACATGTTGTCTATGGATGTTTTCACACTATAATGATAGAGCTGAGTATTTGTGACAGAGACCATACAGGCTGCAAACCTAAAATAGTTACTATCTGGACCCTTACAGAAAAAAATTGCCAACAGCTGATCTAACCTATGCGTGATAATTTTCTTCCATAAAAGCCCAATTAAAATTAAAATTAGTTAGCTGAGAGGGGTAAGACATTAAGGCATAGTCACTACCTAACACGTTAGCACACAGTTTTGTGTGGCTAGTAAGAGCACAAAGTCTGGAGCCATCCATGACACTTTTAAATCCCAGTTCTGCCACTTACCAGCTGTGCAAGTAACTTGGGAAGGTTCATTAACTTCCCTAAGTCCTAGACAGGGCCATAGGGCTCGGTTGTGATGACCATTCATTACCTAACTCAAGGGGCAATATTAATTCCACAGTCTATGTAACTGAAACCATGAAATTACAGTGTATGCAAGCTGTGTGCCCCTATGTGTTTTATTCATCTTTTAGATATGGTTAACAATCACATCTTTCTCATAGAAGAGTTGGGAGGAACAAATTAGTAATATAATAAAACAATTAGCACAGGGCATAGCACAGAGTATGCACTCAATAAATAAAGTTACTGTGCAGATGGCTAGTTGTCTTGCCAAATCCGATTCTCTTTCTTCCTTTCTGTTAGAGTTTAAGCCAGACACAAAGCCATCTGTTTAGGGTTCACATTTCGTAGTTTCCCTTGCAGATACATGTGGCTATATGATCAAATTTGGGGAAAGAAATATGACTAGAAGGGTTAAGTGCAAATTCCATATAATCTCTGATTTAAGATTGCTCATTTTCCCTGGAGTGTAGTTTTTTCTTCTTCTCATGAAGTATATCAGAAGATATAGCAGAAAACCAACATTAGCTATGCAGATGAAGGCAACACCCTAGGGAGATGAAGAAACAAAAAGGTGAAAGGAATCTTGGTCCCTGAATAATCTGAGAAGTAGAACTCCTATGACAGACGATACAGAACAAATATACGTGAGAGACAAATAAATATTTATTTAAGCTACAATGGTTTTAACAGTTTTATTGATGTATAAAATTGAAAAACAATAATGTGCACATATTTAAACTACATAATTTGATATTTTTTGATTTATGTATATGCCTGTGAAGTTGTTACCAAAGTCACAATAATGAATAAACTCAAAATTCCCAGAGTTCCTTGTGCCCCTTGGGAATCCTTCCCTGCTGTCTCTCCCCTTGGCCTCCCACCCATAACTAGGCAGCCACTATATTTTATAGCATTTTTATCAGATTACCTTAGCCTTTATCTAAACAAATGCCCATATTATTTGTTATTACCATGAGATATATATCAGTCCCCATGGAAATTTTTGGCAAATGTTCCAGTTGTGGATATATGTGTTTGTGTAAAGCATAAAGCACAGAGTAAAACAGCATTTTCGGGTGAGTTGTTTAAGTGGTCAGGGACAACTTTTGTTTGATTGTAAACTCATTGCTGGTAGGGCTTATGTCTCATTCATCTCTGAATCCCTAGCACCTACACAGTGTCCTACCTTCAAGATTCAATGAATGCAAAACTGATGGATGGATGAGGGTATGGTAGCACAAAAATGTAGGAAAAAATTCAACATTTTAAGTAGTTTCATAATTATTCACTGAGCTTGGCATGATTATCAATGCATTAGGAGACCAAGATCAACAGCATATTTTTAGACAATTTTGTTTCAAAGCAAGCAAAGAAATTAAAAAAAAATATGTTTAGATACAGAAATTTGGGGGAAAAATATCTTTGATCTTCTAAAATATTTGGCAAAGGAGAACAATAAAATATTAAAATAAAATATTCAATGTTATGAAACCTCTCAAGAGAGAAACATTTTTATTTGACATTTAAGAGATATTTCTGATTATCTTTTTCAACTCCTTGTCTCCAGCTTAAAAGAAAACAATAAAAATGGAATGATGCAGAATGAACAGAATGAGTCATGTGCCAGAGCAGAAGCGAACATCAAGAAAATGGATGAACAGAAATGGAGAAAACTTCACCAGCCCAATTCACAGAGTGCCTGGTCCCCATCCTTTTTTTCCTTTGATGCTGTTTGCAGACTCAATCCTCATTTATTCATTAACTCAACCAACCAGGGACTAGGTGCCAGGGACTATACTAGAAGTTGGGGGGAAAATATTAATATGAAACTGTCACTGAGGATCTTGGTAGGAGAAGACACTCAAGTGAACATAGTTATGAAATAGAGAGACCACACATGCCAGTTTTCTCAGGACTGTCCCAATTTAACCTGGGATAATGTAATTTTTGCTAGTATCCTTTTATTTTCTAAAGTGTCCCAGATTGGATGATAAATGTAGTGCTATGATAGAAATCTTAATAGTGTCTCAAAGGACAGAGCAGTTAAGTCTATCTTAGGAGGTCAGGAAAGATTTCATAAATAGGAAACATTTAAAGTGAGCATGAAATGAAACTAGCTAAGAGCCAGGAAACAAAGGACAGTGTTGGGTACTTTAGGTAGAGGGAGTATTACAGGCTGAATTTCAGGGTTATAAGGAAGCATAGCACTTTCAGGAAAGAAGAGGGTAGTGGAGAGGAGGAGGTTTTAAGAGGATGGAAATGTTTTTGCATTAAAAATTAATGGAGGGACTTCCCTGGTGGTGCAGTGGTTAAGAATCTGCCTGCCAATGCAGGGGACACAGGTTCGAGCCCTGGTCCGGGAAGATCCCACATGCTGTGGAGCAACTAAGCCTGTGCACCACAACTACTGAGCCTGCACTCTAGAGCCTGTGAGCCACAACTACTGAGCCCACACGCCACAATTACTGAAGCCCACATGCCTAGAGCCTGTGCTCTGCAGCAAAGAGAAGTCACTGCAATGAGAAGCCTGCACCCTGCAATGAAGAGTAGCCCCCCACTCTCCACAACTAGAGAAAGCTAGTGCACAGCAACGGAGACCCAACACAGACAAAAATAAATAAATAAATAAAATTTATTTTAAAAAAGTAATGGAGCAGGACAGATTAAGGATGCATAAAAGAATTTCTGATAATCCATCTGGGTTGGTGACAACAGTTTATTAGTCGGTTCTATCCTCCCAACTGGCAATTCCTCAAACAAGATTCATTAGATCAGGTGTATGAGCAAGACAAGGCTGCTGACATTGGTTTAACATTTATAAGAGGATGAAACAAAAGGAAAAAGGACAAAATGTTGAATGCATGTAGTGACAAGAGAGCTTTCAATAAAATAAAATATTTCTTCAAAGCTGGGTAAATTGGGAAGTGGAGTCAGACTGGATGGGACTGGGAAATGTAGGGAAAAATAAAATAAGAAACTAAAGACAATATAGTAGGATCTCAAATTATAGTGCATATAAGAATCATGTAATATGTTTATGAAAATTACATTCTCTGGTGCTTCAGTCCTAGCATTCTGATACAGAAAATCTGGCATGAGTCTCAAGAATCATCTCCAAAGATGGGTGTGGATGAGGTGAAGCGAAGTGAAGATTGGGTGTTCAGAGAGTCATTGAACTCAATACATAGATGCTCTGCCTTTCTTTGAAAATTCACTTTCATCAACTGCTATCCTTAAAGTAAGTGCTTTATTTAGTCCATTTCTTCCTTCCTGTCATTTCTCATTCATTTTCTCATTCAAAACCACAGATTCCATTTAACAGTATATACTGTTACACTGTCCCTCTTCAACAGTGAAAGACCTGTACACTGAAAGCTATGACATTGATAAAAAAAAAATTGAAGAGGTCACAAATAAATGGAAAAATATCTCATGCTCATTAATTGGAAGAATTAATATTGTTCAAATGTCCATATTGCCCAAAGTAATCTACAGTTTTGATTCAATCCCTAAAAAATTCCAATGGCATTTTTTCACAGAAATAGAAAAAACAATCTTAAAACTTGTATGGAACCACAAAATAGCCTGTTAAAGCAATCTTGAGAAAGAAGAAAAAAGCTGGAGGCATCACACTTCCTGATTCCTAACTATTTTACAAAGCTACGGTATTCAAAACAATATTGTATTGGCATAAAAACAGAAAAATGGAACAAAATAGAGAAGGCAGAAATAAACCCACATGGATATGGTCAACTAATGCATAACAAAGAAGCCAAGAATATGCAATGGAGAAAGGACAGTCTCTTCAATAAGTGGTGTTGGGAAAACTGGACAGCCACATGCAAAAGAATGAAACTGGACTGCTATCTTACATCATATACAAAAAATAAACTCAAAATGGATTAAAGACTTGAACATAAAACCTGAAACTATGAAACTTCTAGAAGAAAACAAAAGTGGTAAGCTTAGTGATAATTTTTTCAGATTATCAGTCTTCGTGCTAATTTTTTTCGGATTTGATACCAAGAGCAAAGGGAATACAAGCAAAAATAAACAAGTGGGACTACATCAAACTAAAAAGCTTATATACAACAAAGGAAACCATTCAACAAAATGTAAAGGCAATCTACCAAATGGTAATAAATATTTGCAAATTGTATATTTGATAAGGGATTAATATCCTAAATATATGAAAGACTTATGCAACTCAATAGCAAACAAACAACCAGATGGAAAAAAAAATAGGCAGAGAATGTGAATAGACATTTTTCCAAAGAAGACATCTAAATGGGCAACAGGTACATGAAAAGGTGCTCAACATTTCTAATCATCAGGGCAATACAAATTAAAACCACAATGAGATTGTACCTCACACCTGTCAGAATGGCTATTATCAAAAAGAAATAAGTGTTGGCAAGGATGTGGTAAAAAGGAAATCCTGTGTACTATTGATAAGCATGTAAATTGGTGCATCCACTATGGAAAATAGTGTGGAGGTTCCTCAAAAAATTAAAATAGAACTACCATGTGCCCTGACAATTCCACTTCTGGGAATATCTCCTAAGGAAATGAAATAATTATGTTGAAGAGATATCTGCATCCCAGAGTTAACTGCAATAACCAAGATATAGAAAAACACATCTAAATGTCCATCAATGGTTGAATGGGTAAAATATATGCAAAGGACCCTAGGTAGAAACTGGAATATAATAATCATTTGAAAATTATTGGTTCCTTTCATTGGTTGTGTGTTGTGATTTTACTACATATCAATCCTTAGAAAATTCCAGAAGACTATTCTTCAAGTGGACCTAATCAGGTGGAACTCTATGTGCCTAAGAAAGATTCCAAATAATCAGGAGGCATTTAGATATCCAGTAAGATTGGGGAAGGGTCAGTGTTTTAAGTCTTTGTAGAGAACTTTTAAATTCTAAGAGGAGCAAAGTGTTACTCATGTCCTACATGACTGGTATAGAAACATAAAATGTTTACATTAGAAGGGGTTTGGAAGTTATCTAGTTTGAACATACTATTTTTGATTAGGAAACTCAGGTGAAAGAAGGTTGTCTTTTACCCCACGTCACAGTGCAAAATGGTGGAAATTAACCCAGCACATAGGAGTTTCAACTGGCAAGCCAGAGCTCTTTCGATTGCTGTCTTGATTGTGACTCATATTCATTCATTTATCCATTCATTTATTCATTTATTTTGCAAATTTTATTGAGTAGCTAAGATGTGCCAGAATTTGTTGAAGATATTGGATACTTACATAGTCAATATTCCTATAATAAGAGCTATAATTTATTGAGATCTTATTATAGGTGAAATACATTTTAAATGACTTGCATATAGTAACTCATTCATCTCCACATTTGTGCACAGGTGGTATTTTGTATGCTCCCAAGATTTTGGAAAATAATTAGTCAAAAAAATTCACATAGATTAAATATTGAGATATTAATATCCAAATAATGTACTTGTCTGATTTCTTCATAAGCTGCAGGGAGAGGGGATTGTAATGTGCAAATGGGTAGTGAACACTACATTCATTTTGCAACTCTTTAACACACAACTGTTTATATTAACACATTGTTACTTTGATATATATAAAGAAATATTACTGTTTCTAAAGCGGCTTTTTGCTTAAAAATCCTGTCATTTAAGTATTTTCTGTACATTGTGCCCACAGGTTAGAACATTAACTTACCCATTTTAAAACTTAATTATTCTTCTTTATTTTTAATTTTTTCTGTGAAATCATTTACAGACACCTTTCTCTTCTCTTGTCCCTTTCAACCTTCACACACATCACAGAATCAACCAAAATGTTTGCTGAATCTGAAATATGAATCCTAATTAATGATGAAACCTTAAAATTTGTTGGCACATCACACTTTAAAAGTATTTGTATTATTTTGTAATTTAATTTCTAAATATATCATGTGAATTTATCATTTAATGTCTTAATTGTAATGTTGTAATAAAACTATAAAAATATGGAAGAATATTGGGGTGATTGTTTATTATCCCCAATTTTCAGATGAAGAAACTGAGGTCAGAGGAATAACATAACTTTCCCGAGATCCTATGTCTAGTATGTAATAAAACTAGGGTTTGAACCTAACCAGTACTATTAACTACTACACTGTACTACCTCTCAGAGGGGAAAAACATGCAACAAAGTAGACAAGCAAATAATAAAATAAATACAAATACTGACAGTGTTATCATGAAATTAGAGTAAAGCTAAGAGTGAAGAGAAGGGTTAGAATCCATTCAGATGCTGGCCAGGGAACTTCTCCACATTGCGGTAATGTTAAGATGAAAAAGATTGGAAGCCAGATAAATAAAGACCATAGGAATAATGGTCCACAAGCAGGCAATAACACATGAGAAGGCCCAGGTGTGTAAGAGCCTGGCATGTTCGTGCAAAGAAAAGGAGGCCAGTGTGACTGGAGTGTGGAGAGCACGAAGGAAAAGAGATGTCGTTGGAGAGAAAGACCAGGTCCAGATGGTGCAGAGCCTTGGACCACATTAAGAAATTTCGATTTCATTATAAGTACAAAGGGAAGTCACTGAAGCATTTTAAACTGAGATCAAGGTATCTGTGCTCTTTATATCTTCTTTTCAGTCTTTTTCAAAAGCTATTGTACTATACATGTTGGATTGTGAATAAAGATTAGAGTCTTAACATTACCAATAGAGAAGGCAGTTTTGTTTTTTTTCTCACTTCTTTATTGTACAGAGGGGACAGAGGCAACATAGAAACAATAAGCAATAATATAAAGCTAAACATATCTCAGAACTTTGTCAGTTTTCATGCCAATGAAAATATTACCCTACTGCCCACACAATCCACATATTTGAATAAGTAACAATGACACTATTTAAAATGAAAAGGTCAGCCGCTGGCCCATATTTTTAGAAATTCTCAGCCTAAATGAAATAAAGTATCCAGCTAAAATTTTTCCTCAGCCCATAGGTTTCCTGATCATGTTTTACAAAAATGAATTATTTCTGCCTTTAAGAAAAATATGCTCTTGAAAAATATGTGCTTCCTCTGAGACCCATTTGAACCAGAAAATGTATATCAGAGCAAAAACAAAAATAGATTTGCCTGGGACATATAGAACTGCTGACAGCAGGAGAGGGATGCAATGGAAGGGAAATATTTCCAGGAATTCTTTTTCTGCCTCCTTTAGAAGAATAAACCTGAAATAACTGTATTAGACCAGATTAGAATGTGAATTCAGCATCAAGGAGGATGAAAGTTTAAATTTGGACTCAGTTCAAGGTTTACTCGAAAGGAGGCTAATAAGTTATGGAAGAAAAGTAATGAGACCCTAATGAGAGTGGAAGAATGTGGTCTCTGTTGCCTTTTTGTATCTTACAGAGGAGCACCCCAAGCTCGGTTGCTAAGGCAGCCCTCACAGAATGGATATCCACCATCACAAAGGCAAACAGAATACTAAGTTTTCTGTGCTATATACCCCCAAGTCACATTAGTACCGAAAGCAATCTCTTGAAATGGCTGAAACCTTAGTTTTACAACTCAGAAAGCCTTGTCTCCACAGGCTAAATGTTCAAGTCATGGGTCTTAAAATTTTTGCTCTCCCGTGAATGGAGCAATCTCTCTTTATCTAAGCTTTCACTGCAAAACCTAAGAGTCCCACTTATGTTCATCTAGGGGCTTACTATGGTCAACCAGGCATAGCCCACCACAGTAGCCCATACTAAGTTAAAAGTGATTAATTCCTGGTACCCTATGTTCTATTGTTTACAAAAGTGGTATTTTAAACAAATCAGTAAAAGCAAGAAGAATGAATTAACAGTTGTCTAGTCCCACATCATGAATTACATCCTTAAAAATAACCAGTGATGGTTAACTCAACTCAGTAAAATATAGGGAAAGAAATAGCATTAGGACAGTAATGCTACAGTCTCCAATACTAGCTAAAAAGAATTCTAGCTGAAAAGTGTTCCCATAATCTTTTTATAAATGATGATTTTAATGTATATATGTGAATTTCAGGAATAAAGCCATGTATCTGAACACTCTAGGTTTCTGTGGAAACAAGATTAAATCTGTGCTAACCAAGTAAAGCACTGTGTATTTAGCAGTAACCGGATCCCACTGACATAGCAAGGAACGCTTTTGCCTTTGAGAGCACAAGGTGCTAGACATCTTTTTTTTTTCCCTGTTAGATGTTCTTTTTCTCACAAAACATTGTGGAAACAATTGCATCAGCTTTGGAAAATTAACCCAAGATACATAGTTTAAATCCCTCTGTTGAACAACACAAGATTAAATAAATGCTACAATAACTGAGTTCACAGCCAGTCATAGGCATAATTATGGTGTTTGTCCTCTAACAATTTTAAGACAACAGGTTATCCATTTATAGATGATGTATATGCAAGAGCACTGGAACTGAGCTAGACAGAAAGAGCTTCTTTCACCACTGTCCCTCTATCTACAGGCTGAAAGGGAGTAAAAGTATTTAATATTAAATTAATGCTTTATAGTTTACACACCAAATTATGTGACAAATTATTTGACACATTTTATAAACGCAGAAACTTATGTACAGAATGGTTAACCAACTTGTCCCATACCATACTGCTAATAAGTTAAAAAACAAAACTCAAACTTGAGTTCTCTCCATAGTCCCAAGTGTAAGTCAACAGCTACATGCATAAAATATATAGGAATCAATTGTGTTCTATGGGCTGGTACAGCATGCCAGTATTTTAATTCGTACAGTCCCCTGCCATTGTTTTTTTCAAAACAATGTTGGTACATGTTATCAAATAAATATTTAATCTCATACTGCCTCAACTGCCCTCACATGATCTATCTATCTATCAAACATATAAAACAAATCATTTTTCCCAAGTAACAAGCATAGGAAGAGGTTTTATCTCATTATTTTTTAGGCTGACACCAGTTGATCAATGTATTGTATTTTTGTAAATATTGGCAAATGCTCTGATGTCTTGTGCCCAGATCAGCATCATTCTCAATGAAAACTTGGAGAAAAAGGTAGTTTTTCATTACCACTCCCCAAAAATATATTTATGGATATGGATTAGCCTTACTCCATGAATGAGTACATCAAATAAGAAATGAATTTAAATTTCTTTTTTATTATGAGATGAAATATAAAGAAATGGCATAGTTGCCATAAGATGCATTTTTGAGTGCATAAATTTAAAAACTTTAGTTAGAAATGTCACTTATTATTACTTGTTCTGACATCTTTCTGAAATAATCCCAGACCACTGTCCCAGGTGAGCAAACAAGAGGCCAAATATCCTTATCACTCCTCCCCCCACCACCCACCCTACTCCCCACTTGCCCCCCAGTATTTCTGCTGCAGCTGACTAGACCAATACAGAAGCTTTAACAACAGGTTCCATCTATATAGGCCCTACCTATAACCTGTAAGAGATTCAGCTCCAAAAGATAAAGTGCACCAATCAGACTGTCTCAACAGTTTGAACCATTTGATGACAAGGGAAGATCTAGTCAGTGATGAATAGTTGCTCTGAAAAGTTTATAGAACTGAATCTAGGGAGGCAATTAAAAGACCCCAATCCTTTGAAAGTTATATAAGAGGAGAATCTCAGAGGGAGATGGTTGGGAGACAGATGAGAAGGAAACTGAAACCCAGGCAGAAGCAGGATACTGGAGGCCTCAGGCCCCAAGAGTCAAGCAGCCTCTGTCCTCACTCCCTAGGGAGGCCTTACCACACTTCACTTCCAACCTTGGATAACTGTGGGACTCTCTAGATGCCTTATAAAAAATTTCCTTTTTCACGAGAAGGCTTGAATGAGTCTCTGTTACTTACAACTGAAAAAATCACCCTAACTAGGACATGACCTTAGCTTTGAGAATCTGTGTGTGGGGTTGTGGGAAAGGAGTGTTCCCTCTGTTTATCTTTTACTTCCATAAACAAAATCAAAAAACAGGCAAAGGGTTTTAATTTTTTTAAGTAAAAGTTCATGAAAAAGGAGAGGGAGACATTAGGAAAGAAAGAAGTGTTAGAGGCTCTTTATCGTATATTAAGATAAGAGCAATTTATTTGCTACCAAAAAATCATGACCATGATGTCTATATACTCAATCAGGCAGAAACATGATACCCTAAAATATGAACAGGGATGATATAGTCTAATCCCATATGCACATTCAATTCATGTGGGAAATGAAAAGTCAGGATATTGCATGCTGTTTCTTATGGTAGATGATGTCCACTGTTAATATTCCTGCTGAACTTGAGAATAAGTAGAAAGAAGCACCAAATCTGAAAGAGTACATTATTGGTGACAAGAGAAAAATACCAACAGGAGCAAGAAAACTGGGACTGCAAGGTTTGCATTTCAAATCAGAAAACCACAAAGTTATACTTATAAAGCTATTTGTGGGAGGATGGATGCAGAAATAGTCTTGAGACAGGCATTTATATTTACACCAGGAATCACTGCATAAAATGCAGGCCTCTTCTTACATTAGGCAGGTCTAGAGCTGTTATTTCTACACCTGAACTTTACAATTGTCATGATAAATTACTTGGCCCAGTGATGGCCATACCGATGTTTCCTTAGTTACATCAGCACAGAATGAGACGAGGAAATTTCTGAGAACATATTCACTTGTTAAGAAATTGATTCTGTTACATGCACTGACCATCAGCTGTAATTTTAATTGTTGTCTACTGGGACCTTATTTCATACACTTCACAGGGACTCTAAGATGCTTTTATGGGACATTTGTTGATTCTGTAACCCAGGATCTATTCACCCCAATTTCTTCCTTTTTTTTTTTTTTGGAATTGTGTGTCTTTTTTTTTTTAACATCTTTATTGGAGTATAATTGCTTTACAATGTTGTGTTAGTTTCTGCTGTATAGCAAAGTGAATCAGGTATATGTATACATATATCCCCATATTCCCTCCCTCTTGCATCTCCCTCCAACCCTCCCTATCCCACCCCTCTAGGTGGTCACAAAGCACCAACGTGATCTACCTTTGCTATGTGGCTGCTTCCCACTAGCTATCTATTTTACATTTGGTAGTGTGTATATATGTCAAGCTTCGTCCCAGTTTACCCTTCCCCCTCCCTGTGTCCTCAAGTTCATTCTCTACATCCGCATCTTTATTCCTGTCCTGACCCTAGGTTCTTCAGAACCATTTTTATTTTTTAGATTCCATATATATGTCTTAGCATACGGTATTTGTTTTTCTCTTTCTGACTAACTTCACTCTCTATGACAGACTCTAGGACCATCCATCTCACTACAAATAACTCGGTATCATTCCTTTTTATGGCTGAGTAATATTCCATTGTATACATGTGACACATCTTCTTCATCCATTGATCTGTCGATGGATATTTAGGTTGCTTCCATGTACTGGCTATTGTAAATAGTGGTGCAATGAATATTGTGGTACATGACTCTTTTTGAATTATGGTTTTCTCAAGGTATATGTCAAGTACTGAGATTGCTGGGTCCTACGGTAGTTCTATTTTTAGGTTTTAAGGAACTTCCATACTGTTCTCCATAGTGGCTATACCAATTTACATTTCCACCAAGAATGCAAGAGGGTTCTCTTTTCTCCCCACCCTCTCCAGCATTTATTGTTTGTAGATTTTTTGATGATGGCCATTCTGACCAGTATGAGGTGATATCTCATTGTAGTTTTGATTTGCATTTCTCTAATGATTAGTGATGTTGAACATCCTTTCATGTGTTTGTTGGCAATCTGTATATCTTCTTTGAAGAAATGTTTATTTAGGTCTTCTGTCCATCTTTGGATTGGGTTGTTTGTTCTTTTGATATTGAGCTACATGAGCTGCTTGTAAATTTTGGAGATTAATCCTTTGTCAACTGCTTCATTAGTAAATATTTTCTCCCATTCTGAGAGTTGTCTTTTCCTTTTATTTATGGTTTCCTTTGCTGTGCAAAAGCTTTTAAGTTTCATTAGGTCCCATTTGTTTATTTCTGTTTTTATTTCCCTTTCTCTAAGAGGTGGGTCAAAAGGATCTTGCTATGATTTATGTCACAGAGTTCTGCCTATGTTTTTCTCTAAGAGTTTTATAGTGCCTGGTCTTAGGTTAAGGTCTTTAATCCATTTTTAGTTTATTTTTGTGTATGGTATTAGGGAGTGTTCTAATTTCATTCTCTTATATGTAGCTCTCCAGTTTTCCCAACACTACTTACTGAAGAGGCTGTCTTTTCTCCATTGTATATTCTTGCATCCTTTATCAAAGATAAGGTCACCATATGTACATGGGTTTATCTATGGGATTTCTATCTGTTCCGTTGAAATATATTTCTGTTTTTGTGCCAGTACCATACTGCCTTGATTACTGTAGCTTTGCAGTATAGTCTGAAGTCAGGGAGCCTGATTCCTCCAGCTCTGTTTTTCTTTCTCAAGATTACTTTGGTTATTCGGGGTCTTTTGTGTTTCCATACAAATTGTGAAATTTTTTGTTCTAATTCTGTGAAAAATGTCAATGGTAGTTTGATAAGGATTGCACTGAATCTGTAGATTGCTTTGGGTAGTAGAGTCATTCTCACAATGTTGAGTCTTGCAATCCAAGAACATGTTATATCTCTCCATCTGTTTGTATCATCTTTAATTTCTTTCATCATTGTCTTATGTTTTTCTGCATACAGGTCTTTTGTCTTTTAGGTATTTTAGGTATTTTAGGTATTCTTAGGTATTTTATTCTTTTTATTGCAATGGTAAATGGGAGTGTTTCCTTAATTTCCCTTTCAGGTTTTTCATTATTAGTGTATAGGAATGCAAGATTGCTGTGGCTAAAACTTCCAAAACTATGTTGAAGAATAGCAGTGACAGTGGGCTACCTTGTCTTGTTCTTGATCTTAGTGGAAATGGTTTCAGTTTTTCACCATTGAGAATGATGTTGGCTGTGGGTTTGTCATATATGGCCATTACTATGTTGAGGTAGGTTCCCTCTCTGCCTGCTCTTGAGGTTTTTGTCATAAATGGGTGTTGAATTTTGTCAAGAGCTTTTTCTGCATCCTTTGAGATTATCATATGGTTTTTATCCTTCATTTTGTTAATATGGTGTATCACATTGATTGATTTGCATATATTAAAGAATCCTTGCATTCCTGGGTTAAACCCCACTTGATCATGGTGTATGATCCTTTTAATGTGCTGTTGGATTCTGTTTGCTAGTATTTTGTTGAGGATTTTTGCATTTATGTTCATCAGTGATATCGGCCTGTAGTTTTCTTTCTTTGTGACATCTTTGTCTGGTTTTGGTATCAGGGTGATGGTGACCCCGTAGAATGAGTTTGGGAGTGCTCCTCCCTCTGGTATATTTTGGAAGAGTTTGAAAAGGATAGGTGTTAGCTCTTCTCCAAATGTTTGATAGAATTCGCCTGGGGAGCCATCTTGAGGAATATATGGTCAATAATACTATAATCACTTTGTATGGGGATAGGTGGTCACTAGACTTATCACGCTGATCGTTTCATTATGTATGCAAGCTTATAATACCTGAAGATAACATAATATTGTATGTCACCTATATTTCAATTTTAAAAAACAACTTAGCTGCATTAAACCTTTTAAGAAGAACAACGTCTGGCCATGTGACTTGGTAATGAATACAGATTCAGGGAAAAACTAACTTCTAGTATGAATTTGGTAAGAACATGATAGATATTTAGAAGGCTTACTTCTTCTAACTCTATAAATTAATGTCAACTGGTCTAATTTTTAAAATCTGAACCACTTTCTAATTGGGCTCTGTTAATGATCCCTCACATGTATAGTTGACTTAAAAAAACAAAAACAAAAAAACTCAAGCTGTACAAAAGTCTGAGTGAAACTAAACTCTACAGTAGTCTTGAATGAAATATTTTGCTAGCTTTTTAAAGTTTGTTGACTCAATACGTATTGTCTTATCTCATTGAAATAGAATAAACCTTATCTTACCTTTAAAAAGGGAAATCTTTACTCTTCCTCTACCCTTAATATGTCTATTTTTTAGAATACTGTGAAGTCTAGCTAAACCTATGGTATTTTTTAATTTGAAAAAACAGAAAGCATAAATCTGGGTTTCTAAGCTTAATATTTAACACAGGAAGTGTTATTTTCAATAAAATCTTAGGGTTTTCTTTATACCCTTGTGGAGAAAATTTTGGAAACTAAAATTTGATTATCTATGTTTTTTCTTGATTGTTTCCCCTGACTTTTCCAAAGACAGTAATGAGTTAAGTTGCATGGGTAAAACCCTCACAGGGTTCTGTTTGTTGGAAGATTTTTAATCACATTTTCAATTTCAGTGCTTGTGATTGGTCTGTTTACATTTTTTATTTCTTCCTGGTTCAGGTTTGGAAGTTTGTGCTTTTCCAAGAATTTGTCCATTTCTTCTAGGTTGTCCTTTTTTTTTTTTTTTTTTTGTGGTACACGGTCCTCTCACTGTTGTGGCCTCTCCCATTGTGGACCACAGGCTCCAGACCCACAGGCTCAGTAGCCATGGCTCATGGGCCCAGCGGCTCTGCGGCATGTGGGATCTTCCCAGACCGGGACACGAACCCGTGTCCCCCGCTTCGGCAGGCGGATTCCCAACCACTGCTCCACCAGGGAAGCCCCGGATTGTCCATTTTATTGGCATAGAGTTGCTTGTAGTAATCTCTCATGATCCTTTGTATTTCTGAAGTATCAGTTGTTACCTCTCCTTTTTCATTGCTAATTCTGTTGATTTGAGTCTTCTCCATTTTTTTCTTGATGAGTCTGGCCAAGGGTTTCCTTTTCTAAGAATTTGTCCAATTCTTCCAGTTGTACATTTTATTGGCATATAGTTGCTTGTAGTAATCTCTCATGATCCTTTGTATTTCTGAAGTATCAGTTGTTACCTCTCCTTTTTCATTGCTAATTCTGTTGATTTGAGTCTTCTCCATTTTTTTCTTGATGAGTCTGGCCTTGCTATAAACTACCCTCTTAGAACTGCTTCATCCCATAGGTTCTTGGTCATCATGTTTTTATTGTCATTTGTTTTGATTTCTTCTTTGATTTCTTCAGTGATCTCTTGGATATTTAGTAGTGTATTGTCTAGCCTCCACGTGTTTGTAATTTTTACAGTTTTTTTTTCCTGTAATTGATATCTAGTCTCATAGCATTGTGGTCAGAAAAGATACTTGATATGATTTCAATTTTGTTATATTTACCAAGGTTTGATTTGTGACCCAAGATATGATCTATCCTGGAGAATGTTCCATGAGCACTTGAAAAGAAAGTGTATTCTGTTTTTTTTGGATGGAATATCCTACAAATACCTATTAAATCCATCTTGTCTAACATGTCATTTAAAGCTTGTGTTTCCTTATTTATTTTAATTTTGGATAATCTGTCCATTAGTGAAAGTGGGGTGTTAAAGTCCCAGGCGATGATTGTGTTACTGTCAATTTCCCCTTTTATGGCTTTTAGCATTTGTCTTATGTATTGTGGTGCTCCTATGTTGGGTGAATAAATATTTACAATTGCTATATCTTCTTCTTGGATTGATCCTTTGATTATTATGTAGTGTCCTTCTTTGTCTCTTGTAATAGTCTTTATTCTAAAGTCTATTTTGGCTGATAGGAGAATAGCTACTCCAGCTTTCTTTTGATTTCCATTTGCATGGAACATCTTTTTCCATCCCCTCACTTTCAGTCTGTATGTGTCCCTAGGTCTGAAGTGGATCTCCTGTAGACAGCATATATATGGGTCTTGTTTCTGTATCCATTCAGCCAATGTGTGTCTTTTGGTTGGAGCATGTAATGCAATTGCATTTAAGGTAATTATCGATATGTATGTTCCTTTTACCATTTTCTTGATTGTTTTGTTTTGTTTTTGTAGGTCTTTTCCTTCCTTGTGTATCCAGCCTGGAGAAGTTCCTTTAGCATTTGTTGTAAAGCTGGTTTCTTTGTGCTGAATTCTCATAGCATTTGCTTGCCTGTAAAGGTTTTAGTTTCTCCATCAAATCTGAATGAGATCCTTGCTGGGTAGAGTAATCTTGGTTGTAGGTTTTTCCCTTTCATCACTTTAAATATGTCCTGCCACTCCCTTCTGGCTTGCAGAGTTTCTGCTGAAAGATCAGCTGTTAACCTTATGGGGATTCCCTTGTATGTCATTTGTTGCTTTTCCCTTGCTGCTTTTAATATTTTTTCTTTGTATTTAATTTTTGATAGTTTGATTAATGTGTATCTTGGCATGCTTCTCCTTGGATTTATCCTATATGGGCCTCTCTGTACTTCCTGGACTTGAATGATTATTTCCTTTTCCATATGAGGGAAGTTTTCAACTATAATCTCTTCAACTATTTTCTCAATCCCTTTCTTTTTCTCTTCTTCTTCTGGAACCCTTATAATTCAAATGTTGTTGTGTTTAATGTTGTCCCAGAGGTTTCTGAGACTGTCCTCAATTCTTTTCATTCTTTTTTCTTTATTCTGCTCTGTGGTAGATTTTTCCACTATTTTACCTTCCAGGTCACTTATCGGTTTTCTGCCTCCATTATTCTGTTATTGATTCCTTCTAGAGAATTTTTAATTTCATTTATTGTGGTGTTCATCATTGTTTGTTTGCTCTTTAGTTCTCTAGGTCCTTGTTAAACTTTTCTTGTATTTCCTCCGTTCTATTTCCAAGAGTTTAGATCATCTTTACTATCATTACTCTGAATTGTTTTTCAGGTAAATTGCCTATTTCCTCTTCATTTGTTTGGTCTTGTGGGTTTTTAACTTGCTCCTTCATCTGCTGCATATTTCTCTGTCTTCTCATTTTGTTTAACTTTGTTTTGATTCTCCTCTCCCCAGGCTGCAGGTTCTTATTCCCTGCTCTTTTTGGTGTCTGCCCCCAGTGAGTGAGGTTGGTTCAGTGGTTTTTGTAGACTTCCTGGTAGAGGCCACTGGTGCCTGTGTTCTGGTGGGTGGGGTTTGATCTTGTCTCTCTGGTGGGCAGGACCGTGTCTGGTGGTGTGTTTTGGGGTGTCTGTGAACTTATTATGATGTTGGGCAGCCTCTCTGCTAATGGGTGGGGTTGTGTTCCTGTCTTACTAGTTGTTTGGCATGGGGTGTTCAGCAATGGAGCTTGCTCGTCATTGAGTGCAGCTGGGTCTTAATGTTGAGACAGAGATCTCTGGGAGAGCTCTCACTGATATTACGTGGAGCCCAGGGGTCTCTCATGGTCCAATGTCCTGAACTCGGCTCTCCCACCTTGGAATCTCAGGCCTGACACCCGGCCAGAGCACCAAGACCCTGTCAGCCACACGACTCAGAAGAAAAGGGAGAAAAAAATAAAATAAAATAAAATAAATAGTTATTAAAAAAAAATTAAAAAGTATTAAAATTTAAAAAAATTTAAAAAGAGCAGCCGAACCAATAAAAAAAATCCATCAATAATAACAAGCACTAAGAACTATACTAAGATAAACATAAACATCAGAAACTAGTCAGTTGCATACAGCAAATCCCAAGTCTACAGTTGCTCCCAAAGTCCACTGCCTAAATTTTGGGATGATTCTTTGTCTATTCAGGTATTCCACAGTTGCAGGGTACATCTAGTTGATTGTGGAGATTTAATCTGCTGCTCCTGAGGCTGCACAGAAAAACTTCCCTTTCTCTTCTTTGCTCCCACAGCTCCCTGGGTTCAGCCTTGGGTTTCACCCCACCTCTGCATGTAGGCCTCCTTCTGGTGTCTTTTGGGAAGTCTGAAGTTTTCTCCCAGCATTCAGTAGGTGTTCTGTAGGAGCTATTCCACTTATAGGTGTATTTTTGATGTATTTGTGGGGAGAAAGGTGATCTCCATATCTTACTCCTCTGTCATCTTGAAGGTCACTCTGGAATTTTTTTTCTTTAATGCAGCCACCTACACCTTGTTGCCCCTGTGGCATTTGTCACTGCGGGGAGTGGCTGCCAGTCAAGGCCCTCTTATTTTTAAAGGAATTTTAAGCAATAGAATAAAATCACAGGAAAGCATTTGCCAAGATATTTTGATAATACAATTTTTTGATAATCCAAGTAGATATTTTATGGGCTTAGTTTATAACATTTATGATGGATATTGAACTTATTAAAAGTATGATGCTTAATAGTAGCATTACCCCTAGAAGAAGCATTTGTTTTTATAATTTGATATAGAATAAACTTCGCTGAAGTAAATAGCAGTTGCCAAGCTTCACGCATAGAAATGTAAGAGTAAATTCTGGAAGACCACAGAATTATCTCGGGGTAAAATATTTGCCTGCTTATGGAAAATAGAGACATGGAAGTCTATTAGAAAGCATTAGGAGGTGCATAGCTTTGAAGCCAATATACTTTTTTTTTTACCACTAAGAAATTACAGTTTTAAAAATGAAGCCTGTAGTTTGGAGACTCTAACTGAGTTAGGCATAAATAATTTATATTCATCTAAGTTGAATGCCTGATTCTCTGGCATGTTAAGTGTTACAATTATTGGGACCACACAAGTGCTTCATTTTCATTTTCTGAGGTGATTTTTTTTTTTTTTTTTTTTTTTTTTTTTTTTTGCGGTACCGGGGCCTCTCACTGTTGTGGCCTCTCCCGCTGCGGAGCACAGGCTCCGGACGCGCAGGCTCAGCGGCCATGGCTCACGGGCCCAGCCGCTCCG
>NC_041229.1:29047166-29067043 GCF_002837175.3 Physeter macrocephalus
GCGGTACCTGGGCCTCTCACTGTTGTGGCCTCTCCCATTGCGGAGCACAGGTTCCGGATGCGCAGGCTCAATGGCCATGGCTCACGGGCCCAGCCGCTCCGTGGCACATGGGATCCTCCCAGACCGGGGCACGAACACGCATCCCCTGCATCAGCAGACGGACTCTCAACCACTGTGCCACCAGGGAAGCCCTGAGGTGATATTTTTTATGGTTGAATATATCTGTGGATATTTCTGCATGGTTGCTTACAGTGGACTTGCTCATTTCTCATTTAAACTTGCTAAAATAAGTTAGCTTGATGTTTTGCTATATTGAAATTTATGTTAATCCTGAAAGGTCATATTGAATTATGTTCATGTGTTTTATGATTGTTTTATCCTTAGTAGACTGTATGGAGGAAAATTCAGGTCATAAGGAAATTCTATTTTGTATAATTAAATACATTTTGTTCCCTTTGCCCCTCTCATATTCAACTATTATTGTATTTATCTGACCACTACAACATTTCTTTTGAGAGGGGGAAATCTTAGCGTAATGAATTTGTTTTGAAGAAAACAGCATGCCCACAAATGCACAGCAAAAGGCAAAGATTCTACTTTTCAAGTTTTGTGGAAACTCAATGTTGCTTTCTACTGTTTCTCATTTAGAGCTACTTTTCCCCTTTTGCCAAATGAGAAATTGTATAGAAAATGGGCAGAAGGGAAAAATCATGAAAACTTGCAATTATTTTTTCCCTGAGTATTTTCTTATTTATATATTCAGAGGAATTTTTTTCCCTTCCGTAGCATACAATTATCAAAAAGGGGGTGGGGAAAGAATTTTGTTAGAATACCATAATCTTTTAGGTTTTGGACACAGACCAGAGTGGAAGCATAATTTTTAAGACACTGAGAGCAAACCCAAGAACTACTTCATTTTTACCTTCTTTATTTTTAACTTCAGGTGAAGAGAATTGATGAATTCACACTCCACAGTTTATGGCATTGACATTATTGTCTTTAGAAGGCCCTTCTTTTTTTTTTTTTTAAATCTCTTCTATATTCTTTATATCTATTGCCCAATGTCTTCAATTCTCCACAGGAGGTAACAGGGGAAGAAAAATCAAAATTTGACCCCAGAAGCTTCTAAGGATTCTTAATATGTAAAGAGGAAATAAAAGGAAAGAGAGGGAGGAGAGTCACTCAGAAAAGAAAAACAATCATCAGATTAATCAGGTCTTCATTTATGAAAAATAGCTTTGATATATGATTATAATGTAACTACCACTTAAAATTTATCTACTACGTGCAATCTACTATCATTTCACATCATTCAAGTAAAAAGTCTAATAGTTATCCTTGACTTACCTCTTTCTTTCAGCTCTCACATATAACACACCCTGTATCTCTTCTGTAGGAGTAGTCTCCTTTCTCATCTCTTTGCTTCCACACTGGCAAATATATTTCTGCCACATTAGCCTTTCCTTCCCACTTCAAGGCCACAATGACTCTTTTCTCTGCCTGGAAAACCCTTCTTCTGAATTTCACTTACTTTCCTCCTTTACATCATTCAGTTTTCAGATCAAATTTCTCCTCCTTAAAGATCATTTCTATTACTGTCCTATGGAAAATAGCCCTACTCTACCCCAAGTCATTCTCCATTTTATTGCTTAGTTTTTTTTTTTATTACTAATTGCTATTGAAAAGTGTCTTATTTATTTGTTTCTGTATTTGCTTATTTTTGTATCTTCCCACTTCCCTCAATTCCAGATAGAAAGTAAACTCCATGAAAGACAAGCACATTGTGCTTTTCAGTGCTCTCTCCCAAACACCCAGAACAGTAGTCACATCATAGGCAACTGGTGACTATCTATTAGATGGGCGAAAGCACCAGGCTCATTATTAGGTGATATACATCAATCCTAACAACAGGTATACCATATTATTATTATTTCTGTTTTGTAGGTAAGGAAACTGGAACTTAGAGAGATTAGATAATTTGTCCAAGATTGCATGAATAATAAATGGTATATCCAGAATGAAAATCCTCATTTGTTCTAATTCCAAAACCCTTGGGCTTTTTGTTGAGTCTATAATTTATAAAGCTGATTTCCTTTAATTTATACAACAGTCCTATGAGTTAGGCATTATCATCTGTTTTTATATGTGATGAAACTTAGGCTCAAGATAATCAATCACTTTGCCCTAAATCACACAGGTGAAATATGGTGGAGTCAGAATTTGAGTACTGTTTTCTCTGACCTTACCTCATGCTCTTTTTATCTATCATGCCACCTCACGTCTCAAGTCATAGTGTTATTATAATACAAAGTTTTAAGAACAAAAGTTATTAAAGCTAAGCACATCATTTGTTTTACATTGGGCATTAAATTCTTGCCTTCATTGTACAGTGTAAATGTTGATGACTGACCCTTCCAAGAACATGAGTCTTTAACCTTATCACCATCTCTTTACAAGGAAAGTGGAGCTATAGTAGACCCTGTAGGTCAGTATTTGTGGGGTTACAAGTCCATCCAGATTTAGGCTTTACAATAAAATCAGTTTTGATTCTAATTTTGTGGCACAAACTATTGCCACTGACCACAAAATCCATCTCATTATATGTGACCATAAGACTAAATTCTAGAAAATGGAATGTGAGAGGAAGTAATAAGCACCTTTTCCAAAACTGGCCCAGGAAAATCTTTTATGAAGGCTTCTCAGATCTCTTTTCCCTCTGACTGGTTGAAATGGAAATCACCCAAAGACCACCTTGGAAGCTTCCATACCTCTGTGTTCATGAAAAACTGGGTGGAGTAGTGCACCCCACCAACTTGTTCACTGGAATAATACTGTTAGTTAAGGAAGAAATAGACTACCCAAATCTGTTCTGCTATAATTCTTACAGTGAATTAGGTCATATAAGATTGCTAAACAGAAAAATGACTTAGTCATGCATAGGTGATGTGACTTTGTATGTGATTTTCCCTGGCGTCCTAATGGTTTATGCCATGAAATAACAGCTGTAGAGCACCACCTCAACTACATGGCTGAACAGAGTGAGTCACATAGCAATATGAACTGGAACTTCCCTTTCACTCATGTTTGTCCTGAGTTTGGTCACTTGCTCTATATCACAAACATTGGATAGTCTCCTCTGTTCTTTTTCTCCATAATTCTGAAGTTCATTTTTTCCTTGTTCTCTCATCCTTATTCTCCTACTTTTTAAAAGATAGCTTCCAAGTATTTTCTTACTTATTAGAAATTTAAGGTCTTCCCTGGTGGTGCAATGGTTAAGAATCTGCCTGCCAATGCAGGGGACACGGGTTCAAGCCCTGGTCTGGGAAGATTCCACATGCCGCGGAGCAACTAAGGCCGTATGCCACAACTACTGAGCCTGTGCTCTAGAGCCTGCAAGCCACAGCTACTGAGCCCGTGCTCTAGAGCCTGCAAGCCACAGCTACTGAGCCCATGTGCTGCTACACTACTGAAGCCCGCGTGCCTAAAGTCTGTGCTCCGCAACAAGAGAAGCCACACATTGAGAAGCCCACGCACCACAATGAAGAGTAGCCCCCACTCGCCACAACTAGAGAAAACCCACGCACAGCAACGAAGACCCAATGCAGCCAAAAATAAATAAATAAAATTAATAAATTTTTTAAAAAGAAATTTAACATATATTTTTAAAGATTTAATTTTTTAGAGAAATTTTAGATTCACAGCAAAAGTGAGTGGAAAGTACAGAGTTCCTATATATCCCCTATCCTCACATGAGCACAGACTCCTCCTTTATAAACGTCTTTATCTGATTGGTACATTTGTTAACACTGATGAATCTACAATGACACATTAAAAGTTCATAGTTCACACAAGGGTTCACTCCTGGGTTCATTCTGTGGTATTTGTATGATGATAAGTATTCACAAGTATTACAGTATCATACAGAAGAGTTTCACTGCCCTATTTCCACCTATTCATTTCTCACTCCTCCACAAACTGTGGCAGCCACTGATATTTCTACTGTCTCCATAGTTTTGCCTTTTCAGGATGTCATATGGTTGGAAACATGTCTTAAATATACTAATATTTTTTCTTGTTTTTTTAGTGTACTCGTTATAAAGCTCCATAGGTTTGAAGGGTCTTCCCCAGCTCTATTTTTTCCAGAAGTTCTGTTACTTTTAGTGTGCAATTATGTAGAATGGGTGATTTTTAAAGAAACCTTGAGTTTGAGCCCAAATAAATTTGGAGGGTCTCAATGTTACAAGAGTTAGCCTAGTCTAGTTTATACAAATGTTAACTAAAATCACTGTTACCCAAAGGACAGGACATTGTGAAGAAATACTATTAGAAGAAGTGCAGCATAGTAGTTGCGTGAACTTGGGCAAATCTCTAAATCTTAATCACCTTATCTGTCAAATAGGTGTAATAGGTTTCTGTGAGTATTTAACAAAGAAATTTGCATAATAGACTTAGTTCAGTACTGGCTTACAGTAGGAATTCACACATATCAATTGCAATTTGTACCATTGGCTTTGATATCAGACATACCACAATTCTACCACTTACTATCTGTACAGCCTTAGAAATGTTATTTAAACTCTTAGAGTATCCGTTTCTTCATTTGTAAAATGAAATTAATAACTTGACTCATTGTGCCTGGGAATACTAAGTAAGATAATATATGTAAAACTAATAACATGTTCTGGATCATATTTAAGTAGAAAAAATGATATTTAAATACTTTCCCAGGAATAGCAGCCACATTTTATAAAATAGGTTTTTGGTGCTTTTCAAGTTATGTCTTGTAGGTAACTACTGTCCTTGCGTACATATCAGAATGGTTCCAGAGGTTACCAGTGAGAAAGCAATATGTCTGTAATCAGTAGCAGACATGCTAAGCTTAAGAAAAATAAAATTTCCATCTGTAGTATTTTTCTCTGATTTACCCAGGGACATGTTCACAGCAAGAAACTCTAGGTTGGTAAACAGTTTATTAAATTTTTTTCTGGATTTCACTGTATTCAGTTTAAATAAGTGAGATAAGACAAATGACATGCATCAAAATAAATTCTAGAATTTAAGAATTAAAAAGGAATTTTAAAACTGGAAGAAATAATATGTGAATATTTATCAGTTATAAGACTGCAGAAAGACCTTTTGAACATAATATTAGAGAAGGGAACCCTGAAAAAAATTTTAACAAATATAACTTCCTAAAATTTTAAAACTTTCCCACAAATGTTTAATTCCTCCACTCACCCCCACCCCCACCAAAGACAAACAACTAACTAAGAAAAATGTGAGATATCAAAGCAGAGATATCAAAGGAGTAATCAGATTGATGATCTTGTTCTATTGCCATCTTTCTATAAGGAAAAGAGAAACATTCATATAGAAAAATAGTATGATGAATGATATGTGTTTGTGCCTCTACAAATGCATATGTTGAGATCCTAAGGCCCAATGCAATGGTATTAGGAGGTGAGGCCTTTGGGAGGTGATTAGGGAGCACTCATAGATGGGATTAGAGCCTTTATAAAAAAGACCCCAGAGTGCTCTCTCACCTCCTGCCATGTGCAGACACAGTGAGAAGATGGCTGTATATGAAACAGGCCCTCATCAGACGCCAAATCTGCCTGTGCCTTGATCTTGGACTTCCCAGTCTCTAGTACTGTAAGAAATAAATCTCTGTTGTTTGTAAGCCACCCAGTCTATGGTATTCCTATTATAGCAGCCCTAACAGACTAAGACAGATAGGAACATGTAAAATTCAGATAATTCATTGCATAAATATTTATTAAGCAACTAGTATATGCTAGACAGGGTTCTGAGTGGTGGGAATTAATACCAGAATGAATAAGATAGTCTCACTCTCTCTCCTCAGTAAGGTCTTTACCTAATGAGAAGACAAGCAGTAAAAAAGTAAACAGGAGGCAATTCCACAAATAAACAACATAATTTCAGGTGGTAAACAAATGTCATAAAAAGTAAGGGACTTAGTTATAAAACAATGAGGGAAGAGGCTATTTTGGATATGGGCACATGGAAAGCTTCTCTGAGGAGGTGGCATATGAACAGAACAGAATGGAGGGAAAGAGTGAGACTTCCAAGATTTGGATACAAGGATACATTGCAGGTAGAGAAAACCAACTGCAGAGGTCAAGGACCAGAGATGGAAACAAATGTAGCATAATCTAAGAACAGCAAGATCAGTGTGGCTAGGTAGAGTAATATAGGAAAGGTGGTTGGGAAGAAATAAGGCCATGTGTGGCCTTAAGGCAATTGAAACAACACATTTATTTTTTAAACAATCTCACAAATATGATTTATATAAAATAAAAATATAATGAAAAACAATTTTACTATCAAATAGGCAGAGATTTAAAGACAATGAACATTGCTGGAGAGACGAATGAAAGATAGGTTTTCTCAAATCTCCTGGTAGGAATGAAAATGCATACCACCTTCCTGGAGAGCAATTTGATAACTGTATCTAAAGGCTCAATACATATTTATAATTTTGACCAGATAATTAATTCTAGGAATTTATGTCGGTGAAATCATTGAACATATATATGTACACAGATATTCTTACATTATTATTCAAGAGAATGCAAAATTGAAAATATATTAATGTACAACCATAGATTACTGTAGTAAGGTATAACAATAATAAGGAATGTTATGCAGAAATAAAATATTTCCAAAAACTACTTAATAAAACATGAAATACTTAGGATAATATGTTGAAAGGAAAAAAGCAGTATACCAAAAAAATGGCCCCAATTTTATTGAAAAAACAAAGAAAAGAATCAAGCAAGCAAGAACACTGAAATGTAAACAGTGATTATCACTGTGTTGAAGAACTATGTGTGATTTTGATCTTCTTTTTTTATATGCTCTGTTTTCCAATTTTTGTTCGATGTTAATGTGTCACTTTTACAATAAGAAAAACAGATAAATGTTATTAAGAAAATAAAGTTTGCATCCAAAAATGTCTCGCTTTTTATAAAAATAGCCTAAGATGGGTTATCCCCATAGTGAATTATATGTACCCCTTGTTTGGCTGTACATAGAACAAAGTCAAGGAAAATGCATAATTTTTTTAAAAGAATGATCACAGTATGATGGGATATTAGATCCAGAAAGGACCATGGAGATCACTTAGTCAAAATGTTTTAATGATAAGGAAAGTGAGACTCAGGAAAGATATGTTACCAGTCAAGGACTCAAAAATGAGTTGGGCTTCCCTGGTGACACAGTGGTTGAGAGTCTGCCTGCTGATGCAGGGAATAGGGGTTCATGCCCCGGTCCGGGAGGATCCCACGTGCCGCGGAGCGGCTGGGCCCGTGAGCCATGGCCGCTGAGCCTGCGCGTCCGGAGCCTGTGCTCCGCAACGGGAGAGGCCACAGCAGTGAGAGGCCCGCGTACAGCAAAAAAAAAAAAAAGTTAATGGCCGGAATTAGACTAAAATCTCTCTCTCTCTTTTTTTAATATTTAAGAATTTATTTATATGCATGAATAAAGGCAAGTTTTCTTTGTTTTTCATATATTTTTAAACTAATATTTTGTTTTCTTTATGTTTATTCCAGTGTATATGTATAAAATATGTAAAATATATTAATCTTTAAAAATAAAATCCACAAATTTTTCTAATAATTTTTTATTATACAAGCTATGTAGCATATTATATATTATATATTAAGATTTCCCTACATTGTAAAGCATTGATGAGCACTCTGCCATAAATAATTTGTTTTTCTTCCCCTCAGGTACATATATATGGCTGAATGGATACAAAAACAAGACCCATATATATGCTGTCTACAAGAGACCCACTTCAGACCTAGGGACACATACAGACTGAAAGTGAGGGGATGGAAAAAGATATTCCATGCAAATGGAAATCAGAAGAAAGCTGGAGTAGCAATTCTCATATCAGACAAAATAGACTTTAAAGTAAAAACTATAACAAGAGACAAAGAAGGACACTATATAATGATCAAGGGTTCGATCCATGAAGAAGATATAACAATTGTAAATATTTATGCACCCAACATAGGAGCACCTCAATACATAAGGCAAATACTAACAGCCATAAAAGGGGAAATTGACAGTAACACAATCATAGTAGGGGACTTTAACACCCCACTTTCACCAATGGACAGATCATCCAAAATGAAAATAAATAAAGAAACACAAGCTTTAAATGATACATTACACAAGATGGACTTAATTGATATCTATAGGACATTCCATCCAAAAACAACAGAATACACATTTTTCTCAAGTGCTCATGGAACATTCTCCAGGATAGATCATATATTGGGTCACAAATCTAGCCTTGGCAAATTTAAGAAAATTGAAATCATATCAAGTATCTTTTCTGACCACAACACTATGAGACTAGATATCAATTACAGGAAAAGATCTGTAAAAAATACAAACACATGGAGGCTAAACAATACACTACTTAATAACGAAGTGATCACTGAAGAAATCAAAGAGGAAATCAAAAAATACTTAGAAACAAATGACAATGGAGACACGACGACCCAAAACCTATGGGATGCAGCAAAAGCAGTTCTAAGAGGGAAGTTTATAGCAATACAATCCCACCTTAAGAAACAGGAAACATCTCGTATAAACAACCTAACTTTGCACCTAAAGCAACTAGAGAAAGAAGAACAAAAAAACCCCAAATTTAGCAGAAGGAAAGAAATCATAAAGATCAGATCAGAAATAAATGAAAAAGAAATGAAGGAAACAATAGCAAAGATCAATAAAACTAAAAGCTGGTTCTTTGAGAAGATAAATAAAATTGATAAACCATTAGCCAGACTCATCAAGAATAAAAGGGAGAAGACTCAAATCAATAGAATTAGAAATGAAAAAGGAGACGTAACAACTGACACTGCAGAAATACAAAAGATTATGAGAGATTACTACAAACAACTGTATGCCAATAAAATGGACAACCTGGAAGAAATGGACAAATTCTTAGAAATGCACAAGCTGCCGAGACTGAACCAGGAAGAAATAGAAAATATGAACAGACCAATCACAAGCACTGAAATTGAAACTGTGATTAAAAATCTTCCAACAAACAAAAGCCCAGGACCAGACGGCTTCACAGGCGAATTCTATCAAACATTTAGAGAAGAGCTAACACCTATCCTTCTCAAAAAAAAAAAAAAAAAATCATAAATACAAAATTTGTAGGTATGGATAGACATCCATACACCTCAGACCGCAAATTTACATTTATAGGGGAATTGATGAAAATTTCAACCTCAGAGGTTTAATCTTGGGGTTTCTGTGTCCCCTCACCCAGTTCCTTGGAAACATTCCAAGCAGTATTTTAGGATCTTAGGCAGTTGTGTATGTTTGGGGGTGGGAAGTGTTGCTTGAACGAATATCTCTTAATATTACCTAGGTTCTTCGAAAGAACTAGTAACTCTCTTAATACATGGCAGAGGAAATTCGAATTGCTTCTTGAGGGTCCACGTGAAAAGCAGCAGAGCCCTGACTGTAGAGGTCCCTAAGGTGGCAGCCATGGAGGATCAACCAACATCTTTTGAGCAAAGGACTCGGAATTGCCTTACGCGTCCTTGCACTAGAAGCAGGGCTGTGGGCGGGAGACGGGAGGGGCGGGGAGGATGACAATATGTGCATTTCAAAAATGACGAAAAAGGGAATTCCCGGTCAGTCCAGTGGTTAGGACTCTTCGCTCTCGCTGCCGGGGGTCCAGGTTTGATCCTTGGTCGGGGAACTAAAATCCCACAAGCTGTACGGTGCAGCCAAAAAAAAATGTAAAAAAGACAAAAAAGAAGAAATAATAAAACAGCTTATGTTTTCAACAGACACATTTTAAATTAAAGCCTGGAAAAGAGAGGATGACCTTGGAGTTTTCTAGAAAGAAATAGAACATGCCCATCGTCCCCCTGACAGTCCTGGAATCAGTTCCATGTCTTAACAAAAGAAAGAAAAAAAAAACAAGAAAGAAAGGAAGGAAGGGAGGGAGGAAGAAAGAGAGAGAGAAAGAGAAAGGAAGAAAGAAAGAAAAGAGAAAGAAAGAAAGAAAGAAAGAAAAGAAAGATAGTCTTCTTAAAGGCACAGTGCAGGAACTGAGTGATGACTTGTCAGCCGCAGCACACACTTTTTTATTAAGAAAAAATGTCTTTACACTTAGGAAAAAACCCCCAAAGCACAAGTCATTTTGTTGTTGCTGCTATTCTTACTGTGGCTTAATTAACAAAACTCTAAACAACTTAGATGGCATGGAGAACACATGTCAGCACCCTGTAGACCAATTTATACAGGCTTCTCAGCTCTGCACTTTACTTAACGTTATGGGTCAAATAAGAGTAATTTCACCAATTGTATCCTAGTATCACGCTGTAAGAAAAGAATTCCAAAAAAAGGATCTGGAATTCTGATTAAGTATTCCAATTAAACTATTGCTACAAATACAACAATATATCTTCCTTGGCCTAATGATATAAGATATTTAAAATTAACTGTCTAAAAAGAACATCCATCTTAATTTCTCAGTATAATAGGTTGCTGGATATAAACTGATTTGAGTTAGATATTTTTTTCCAGGTTTCCTAAATTGGATTATAACATTTTGCCTCTTGTGCATTAGAGATTAGAAACCTCACATTAAAAACTAGGCTTCATGCCACGTACCAAAAGAAAATCCTAATCGGTCCCAGTTTCTCTTCAGTATTTCTTCCATTACTCATCAAATGACTTTCCTTTGTCTTTTCACATACTTTTGAAACTCCCAGGACCTTAGAGATCTAATGCATCCACTCCTGCCCGTAGCCTCACCACCTGAGTCACAGCTACACTCACTTCTCATCAGACACAGAAGGGCGTCTCCCAGCAGCGCTGGCTCTTTCCCATTGTTCTCCACCGAGGAATCAGAGTGATCTGCTCAAAACTTTGTCAGCTGCCGCATAGCACAGGGAGATCACCTCTGTGTTTTGTGACCATGAGAGGGGTGGGATAGGGAGGGAGACACAAGAGGGAAGAGATATGGGAACATATGTATATGTATAACTGATTCACTTTGTTGTAAAGGAGAAACTAACACACTATTGTAAAACAGTTATACTCCAATAAAGATGTTTAAAAAAAAAAAAAAAAAAAAAAAAAAGATTTCCCTACATTGTAAAGCATTGATGAGCACTCTGCCGTAAATAATTTGTTTTTCTTCCCCTCAGGTACATATATATATATATATATATATATATATATATATATACATATATATATATACATATATATATATCTTGCTTCTCAGTCCACTTTCTTGTATCCCAGAACACCTCCTCAAACCTAACAGCAGCATTACCAATGTTTCAAGAAAAGGGGATGTGTCAGAAAAAGAGGGAACTTATGGCCGAGGAAACCTCTAATGTGTGGGGGAAAATCTACCTAATAGTGAGGGATCTATGAGGATGACAAAAAGACCCTTCTAACAATGTAATCTTTTGTGGACAGAACTAAGTGCAAAGAAGAAAGAAAATAATCACTGGGAGTCACGATACAGTGAGCGGGCTAATAATATTTCAGAGGATCGATTTTTATGCAAACAAGTTTAGCCAGGAGGGGTATCTGGGGCTGCATAACTAGGAACTATCCACTCTTTTTTTAATTAAAAATTTTTTAAAAAAATTTTATTGGAGTATAGTTGTTTTATAATGTTGTGTTAGTTTCTGCTGTACAGCAAAGTGAATCAGTTTTACATATACATATCCCTTCTTTTTTAGTTTTCCTTCCCATTTAAGTCACCACAGATCATTGAGTAGTGTTCCCTGTGCTATACGTAGGTTCTCATTACTTATCTATTTTATACATAGTAGTGTATATATGTTAATCCCAATCTCCCAATTCATCCCACACTCCCCTTTCCCCTCCAGTATCCATAAGTTTGTTCTCTACATCTGTGTCTCTATTTCTTCTTTGAAAATAAGTTCATCTGTACCATTTTTCCATATTCCACATATAAGCAATATTATACTATCCATTCTTTAGAAAAACAAGACCACGTGATCTAGAACCTAGAGAGAGGGATAGAGGTCAGATAAGATGCCTAGAGGTGGTAAGCTGGAGAAAGTGTATCTGTAAGGGCACTGTACCTCTCATTTCCCTATGGTTTTATATATTGAAATTCCTTACACATGGTAGGTTATTCTCATACCTTAAGACTCTTTAGACTGGTAGCTCACCATGGTATTTATGCCATGATATACCTCATAGATATTTCCCACATGCTTGGGATGCTAGCATCTAAATAGTGCACCAGTTGTCATGCACCAATTCCAGTAGTGACACTGAATTCCAAAAGAGCTTGGATGGCACACTGAACAAACAGTTACCATCTGACAGACCTACATATATAATTCTAATTTTGTCATGTATTACTGGGTAAACGAGCTTCAGTTTCTTCATCTATTCTACCAAATAGAACTGAAAGGATAAAATGAGACAATGAATGTAAAACACAGGGAGAGTATTGGGACTATAGAAGGCACAAGGTAAATATTAGAGGCTATTCCATATTCTTTACTTTTGTCTGTGTACAGTACCCTCCTCCCCTTCACCCCTTCCACTCTTTCCAAACATAATTATAGTTCACTGAATTGGAAGCTCACTTCATGGTTTTTAATGATTCATCTGCAGAGTTGTACTTCTCATAGACACTCAATACTTTTTGACCAACTGTATAATGGTTTGAGATCTCCCATGACCCTAAAAATGAGGTCAAAAGCTTGATCTGACATGTGAGCAACTGAAATTGTCCATGAAGCACTGAAGTGGATATGCACAAGCCCAACATGAAATCCTCTCACAGGATTTTGCATCAACTGCTTTTATATCAGATGTGTGCACATGTGCTAGTGCATGTACATCTGTGTGTGTGTGTATGTGTGTGTGTGATGTGATGTGCTTATGTAGAGAAAGGGGGATCCATTTTGACATGCAAAATCACTGAGTTAATGGAATAATGGGCAAGGTAATGATGGGTTCTACTGCACTTGTTGTCTAAGTGTGCCTTAGAGGCAGAGGCAAACCCATGGGAGACCTTGCAAATTTCAATTTTTTTTTTTTATTTTTTTTTTTGTGGTATGCGGGCCTCCCTCTGTTGTGGCCTCTCCCGTTGCGGAGCACAGGCTCCGGACGCGCAGGCTCAGCGGCCATGGCTCATGGGCCCAGCCGCTCCGCGGCATGTGGGATCCTCCCAGACCGGGGCGCGAACCCGGTTCCCCTGCATTGGCAGGCGGACGCGCAACCACTGCGCCACCAGGGAAGCCCCAAATTTCAATTTTTGATTCCTCCCCTACAGAGCATGAAATGAAATGGAAAAATAATTATGTTGTCTGTTTGAGCTTTCTAATATATTTGGTGAAGAAGGGATATTAAGTTTAAAAAAAGCTCTGATATGTCTTATCTACTTTTACTGCTATTTTGCTTTTCTAATTCATATAGTTAATATGAAACATCTTCTTCACTTAGCTTCTAGAACACACACTTCCCTGCTTTTTCTCTCACATTTTTGACCACTCCTTCTCAGTAGCCTTTGTTGGTCCTTACTTTTCTCCCCAACCTGTTAATGCTGATATTCACAGGGCTCAGTCCTTGAATATTTTCTGTTTTTTTATCAAAACCACTCCCTAAGTAATCTTATCCATCTCATGGCTTGTATATCCAACTGTCTTTTTGACATCTTCACTTGGATGTCTAGAAAGCACTGCAAGCTCATCATCCCCAAAACTGTGACCCTGATATCCCTCCAAACCTGATTCTCCTTCAGTCTCCTCCATCTTTCCAGTTGCCAAAATTCTTGGAATTATGTTTAACTCTTCCTTTTTTCTCATACTGTACAATGATTTCACTAACAAATCCCATTGGCTCAACTTAAAAATTTATTCATAATCTGAACATTTCTTAAAACCCCCAACTTTACCACTCTATTCTGAGTCATTGCTATTTCTCACCTGTATGAGTCATAGCTTCCTCACTGATCTTCTTCCTTTCACACACACGTCCCTTTTTGAGCTATTCTTACAACAGCTAAAATGGCCTTGTTAAAATATAGGTCAGAACACGTCACTCCTCAAAACCCTAAGACTTCTCATCTCACTAAAGTAAAAGCCAAAGTCTGTACTATGCCTCCAAGGCTCCACAATAATCTAGCCACAAGGCCACTAATTCTCTTTCAACCATCCTATTTATTCCTTCTGGCCTCCTCACAGTGCCTGGAATAGGTCAGCACACTCCCACCACAGGGCCTTTGCAACTGCTGTTTCCTGTCTGGAAAGTGCTTCTCTCAGATATGTGCATGACTTGCTCTCTCACTTCCTTTAGATTTTTACTTAAAAAGTCACTTTCTCAGATAAAACTTTCTTGGCTAATAATCTGTCTAAATGTTAGCACTCCCCCACCCCTTAACTACTGGCACATCATAACTCCATTTTCTGCTTTATTTTCTACCCTTAGCTTTTACTCTAACTTGTTATATGTATATTACTTATATCACCCATATTTGGATGCTTGAATGATTTGTTTATTTCTGTATCCCTAGCACCTACAGTACCTCACATAGAGCAGGCATTCAATAAATACTAGTTAAATGACTTAATGAATAAATGTTTAATTCCTTGGGCCCTGCAATGCATCTAATTCACTTCTAATATTTTCTCCAGTTCTTTCCTTCATATTTTCCAGTCTCTTTTTACCATAAGTGAACATATGCCAAATACCTTTATGTGACCCCACAAAACTTTCTGTTTTCTACCCTATATTGTTTGGACTATTGACTTATTTTACTATTAAAATGGTAGCCTTAACTTTTATAACACCTCCCATGTGACACAACAGTCGACTAGCATAATGCTATTTCTCCATTTTACAGATGAGGAAAGTATTCTTTGAATAAATAGCCTGGGATCATAGTTAGTGTTCATCCTTTGATCCTCCTTATTCTGCCCCCAAAGCTGAGGTTTTCCATGAATCATGTTCTTCCCTCTCATACCAAGGCCCTATCACATTGCTTCACATGCAACTGTGTCACCTTTGAAACATCCCCAAATCCTAATTATGATGCTTCCTATACATCTAACTTTCTTCTTCCACTTAGTTGTAGCTTAAAACTGGCCCAACATTTGTATTTCTAAAGCTTTCCTGATGGAGGGAAGATCTTATCTATCTATATAGTTTTCACGTCATTTGACTTCAGAAAATCTCTCCCTTTTACTTTCATTCTATATATTTCCTTTCCTCAGGTCTCTCAACAGTTAAACACATCTCAAATTTCTACCCCACTTTAAAAATGTGGCATATAAGCCAATGTTAATAGTTATAGCCAATGTCAGCAGAAAATTTAGATAATTCATTGTTTCAAAATGGAGTTATTGGCTCCTTAATCTGGCAAAGTTATTTTCATAGTGAAAAGAAACTAATATATGTGCCAAGCATCTCCCCTTAAATTTTTGTTGGGTAGATGTATCCATAGGAATGATACAATGAAGACAAAATTTTAAGACAATACAAATTTTAGAGGACCTTGACACCTGCATTTACATAACGATAAATTTGTCCCACTTTTAATCAGACTAAAGGTAAGATACCTGATGTTAATGGAAAAGCCATCAGAAAAAAAAGATAAAATGATAATATTTACAAATAATCATGTTCTTCTGGCTGAGATTGGCTTAATTCAGACATTGCTCATGAAGAAGTAGTACCATATCCACAGAACAAAATTTTAATCTTTTAATTTTCAAAATAAATGCCTTTCTTCCTTCATAATTCACCAACAATCTGGTGAGGGTACGTTCTGTAAAGTCCTACTTTCTTCAGAGCAAGCTTGAGCTTCACAATGTTCCCTCTGCATTTTTATTAGAAAAGTGTGGAGGGCTAAAGACTGCACTATGAAGGCACTCATATTAATTCAGTACCTTCCCTAGAGATGAAGATGGGTTTTATAGTCATACTGTTCCGAAGCATAACTCGCTTAATATATGGTATTTTTTCATTTTTAATAATGCCCTGTGAAAAGGAAAAAGGTTAAAGGTGCTGATTTATAAAAGAAGAAAATATATATAATAAATAAGAATATATATATTTTTTAGATCATACTTTTTCTACTATTGAGTATCATATCTACTGAACTATAACAAAACCAACAAGTAGATGAAGAGGAAGAATGACAAAATAAAAAATATGGAAGCAACTTCAGTCCTTTAATACTTCAGTGTAGATGAAAATCTCATTACAGATTTTAGGAAGAAAACTCATGCATCAGATTTTCAGCCCAAAGCTTATCAGATAATTGCAGATTTATATGACAATAATTCTTTAATGCATTTTTAGTCAACTTTATTATTTTCGTCGTGATCACACATGTCAACTAACATACTGAAAAAAATCATTTGGATTGCAAATACTTTATGCAAAGTATTGTCATTTTACCCATTGTGTAGACATCTTTCAATCTGATCAGTTAATAACTTCCTGAAAAAGGTCAGTTTGAACATACGTAGAAGTTCAAACTGGTAGAAAACAAGAAAGTTAGTTCATCTAATAGAAGATAAGAACTATTTAGTAAAAAATAATTGAATTATTTTGAGAAACTTGATGCCAATATGAATATTATAAAGTTCTAGCATCCAGTGGAGAATTAACATAGTTAAACATAACTATGATGCAGTCTTAAGATATGTCATTATTTTGTGTACCCTTGAGAAAGGAAAAAAAAAAACCTGCCAATTAAACTACCGATTAAATTAATCAATGCCTTGTTATCTTTAGAAATGTTTTGCTTATTCAGAGAACTCTTTCAAACTGATTTCATACATAGTTTTTTTACTGTGCATAAATAAAAATGAAAATATTAGCAAAATACATTGGTTTAAGTATTCCTGAAACAACTTCCAATTCAGAACCCAACTCTCCTGAGGCATTTTTTGGTTGAGAATTATTAAACTCTGTGTTTTTTTTATGTATAATGTTATTTTCTGGGCCATCAGGAGTGCTGATGATACAGGATTTATTAAAAGAGTGCTCCATTATTGTCTGAACTTTTCTCCTTGTCTGCCAACACCATCCTGTAAAGTCTGATGCATGGGCTTTCCTAATCTTACCAGAGGTGTCAAGTGATATCAACAATGTTATAACTGCCAATTGGCCAAGAGTGTTTGAGAGAAGCAAATGATTTATCCCGATTTTACAGCTATTTAAAATAGGAAAAAGCAATACATCTTAGACTTGATGATATATGGTGTACTATTTGCCAAACATGTCGAGTAGTTTTTGTTTTTCCCATCCAGGACAACAATTTTATGTATGAAAACTTATTTTTACATGTATTCTACAATGTCTTCTATTTTAGTGTTTCAGTATTTTCACTTCCCTCACCTTTCTGGTAGTCTTTTTATATATCTAGTTTAGTTTATCAGTGTCTTTTCCCAAATATTAGTCATAGAATTCAATTTAAAAATGAGTCCAATTTGGGTTTCCTTCGAATTCAGAATTTCCCCAATTAATGTCTAATATATTGGGAAAATGCTTGATTAAGCAAAGTTAAACAGGATTCTTTAATACAACTTTCTCAAAGCCTATAATATATTGATGTACATTGTGATTATCTAAGAATAGCAAATTATGTAACATTTCTGAAAATTATTTGATTACGGTACCTTTTTTAATAGAATATGTGATAAGATTTGTGCATGGAAGAACATCCTTTGGAAAAATACTTTTATAGTTAGCTAATGTTCTTTGTAGGATTTCTTTGTTTTGTCTTGGCTTTGCTATGTGACACTCTAAATCTCTGAAAATCTGGGGATGAACGTGATGCTAATACAGACAGTTCCATATTTACCCAGTATTATCAAAGAAAGAGATGGTCATGATGTAAATTTTAAGGAAATAAAATCTTAATTACATCTAAAGTTGTTTGCCTTCTATCATACAGTGTAGCTACACAATTCTATAATGTATGTTTGTGTTACTAAACTAAGCTAAGTTGATGTAGTCATGAAGCAAATTCTAGGCTTTTGGGGTAAATATTGGTTGTCTCAGTCAACCAATAGTTGAAAGCTAAATGTCCTTTCCCCTACCACTTTCTGACCAGTTGTTATGTTACAAGAGAAACACATACATACCAAACACATAAATATTATTAACAAACAAAGAGCCAGCTCTTACAGCTGCTGTGGCACCTGGGGACAGTGCAATTGTGTTCAGACATTCCAACCATCACCTGCATGACAAACTCACTCTGAAGTTGTAACTGGGTCAGTAGACAAGGCACTCTGCAGAGCAGGAGGATGCAGGTCTAAGGGATCTGGTCAACACTGTGCTCTGCACTCAAGACATTCAATTGCTGATCTCGCTGAATTCTTATACTTCATTCATTGAAGCGGGGGTCTGACTAATATTTCCTAACAGCCATATATGTAGGACACTATTCATTTCACTAATAAAAAATCATTTCTATTATTGTATGAATAATTGCATATACGTTAACAAAATCCTCTTACGTATATTTGGATATTCATGAGGCAATAAGCACTAACTTCTGCAGTGCTGATTTCTCTCAAAGATTTTTTTCACAAATGCTAAACAACTATTGCTTGAATTTAAATTGGAGTTAACTTGTTATATACACATATATCATATTATTGTTATTCAATTGTTTTTAAAGTAATTCCCATATTGGCAATGTAAAACTTAATCATATTAAATAGAATAGGGCCAATGGAATTTAAGTTTCAATGATAATTTACCTCCATTATTTTAAGTTTCAATTTATGGAACGTTCTATAGATATCCATGAGCCCCAAAAAGGTATATCAGGATGTTTAGATGTATTGTAAATAACCAGACTGCCATGTTGAATTTTAGGCTCTTCTTTTGATACATTTAAAAAAAATCTTCCCTTACTCTCAATTCTCCCTTATTATTCTTGATATTTTCCCTTCCGCTTGGCTGCTCAGTGGAGAAACCAGATATTTGAACTGATTAAAACTGTGTACAAAGGAAAACCAAATCGGCTCTGAATTAGGGCCTGAAGTTTTCCCATAAAGTGACGTACACAGACTTTTCAGGATAATCTTCGGAACACTTAGTTTGGCTGTTCAGAGATTTCACCTCAGTTTTATTATAGTTCCTTCAAATTGCTGAATGAGTTATTTTTGAAATAATGCAAAAAAGTTCAGATTTTGTCAGCCTTAATGTTTTCATATTTTCTGCAGTTATTTGGCCTCAAAAGTGAATTTGACAACATTTTGAACTTGTTAAAATTAATATTGTGCTAGAAAAACAATTACAGCAACTTTAATGCATTAGGGAAAAATATATGTGTAGTCATAGCACTATTCAAAATGCTGGCCAGATTAAGAAGAAAACTAATCTGCATGTTTTTTATTCTCAGTATAAGATTATCCTTTTATATGCCTTAGCACCATTTTAAGAATGCTACTATGCCTTAATGGGAGTCTAGACAACTCTTCTAATAACTAAAAACATTTAAAAAGGATCTGAAATAGAACTATTAAAAATTCCCAGCTGTGCTGTATATGATAGGATTATTGTTCAAGCAGCTCATGCAGCTCAATATCAAAAAAACAAACAACCCAATCCAAAAGTGGGCAAAAGACCTACATTTCTCCAAAGAAGATATACAGAGTGCCAACAAACACATGAAAGAATGCTCAACATCATTAATCATAAGAGAAATGCAAATCAAAACTACAATGAGATATCATCTCACACCAGTCAGAATGGCCATCATCAAAAAATCTGCAAACAATAAATGCTGGAAAGGGTGTGGAGAAAAGGGAACCCTCTTGCACTGTTGGTGGGAATGTAAATTGATACAG
>NC_041229.1:29067145-29075221 GCF_002837175.3 Physeter macrocephalus
GTGTCCATCAACAGATGAATGGTTAAAGAAGATGTGTCACATATATACAATGGAATATTACTCAGCCATAAAAAGGAACAAAACTGAGTTATTTGTAGTGAGGTGGATGGACCTAGAGACTGTCATACAGAGTGAAGTAAGTCAGAAAGAGAAAAACAAATGCTGTATGCTAACAAATATATATGGAATCAAAAAAAAAAGAAAGAAAGAAAAAAAAATGGTCAGAAAAACCTAGGGGCGAGACGATGCTTTGTGACCACCTAGAGGGGGGGGATAGGGAGGATGGGAGGGAGGGAGATGCAAGAGGGAAGAGATATGGGGACATATGTATATGTATAACTGATTCACTTTGTTATAAAGCAGAAACTATCACACCATTGTAAAGCAATTATACTCCAATAAAGATGTTAAAAAACAAACAACTTAATAATCTTGTGGGAGATATGATCATAAAATTACAAATCTTAGAGTTGGAAAAAAAAGTTTAAGGCCTTAAAATTTCTCCTTAATGAAGTAACTTCATTTTCAATACTCTTAATATTTGTGCAGTTCCCATGATAATGCTTTCAGTAATTAAAAAATATAACAACTTCTGTCTTAAGATTCAATTCATTCTACTCTTAAACAGGTAAAATTATACAGTGTATTAACTGGAATGTGCCTCCTGCTAAACCCCGTCCTTTTTTCCTATACACAGAATAGAGAAGAAAATGTTGATTTAATCTGCCATATAATAGATCTTCACATCTTCAAGTACTTGAAGACAATTTTTGTCTCTCTGCATCCTTTACCACTATGTCAACTCTCCCTCCACTCCCACTTATCTCAAGGCTTTATTTTCATAATTCTTTTTTTCTTTTTTTCATAATTCTTAAAAAATAGTTTCCACAAAGATACATCACTATCCATGTACCTTCATCAGTATGAATATTAGTTTTTCTACATTTATATATGGTACACAGACAGATTTTAATTGGACAGACTTTTTTAACCCTTATTACCTTGAAATGACCTACTTGTTTGCTATGGTTTCCCACATCCTTTCTTTGTCACATTTTTATTGTTTTTCACTTTATCCAGTCCGTTCTTGGAATTGCATCTCATTGACTGTTATACATGAAGTCAATGAGCTTGCTTGTTTCCTCAAACCTTCCTGAGATGTATAGAGTTTCACTGTAGCCTACTTTAAAACAGGAATGTTCAATAAATAGTTTGAACCACAGATGGCTTTTCATTACTTTGAAAGTGGCCTTTGCTCAAGCATAAAGAATATAATCATGAAACATGACGTTTCAAAGATGTCACGTTATTTTGTGCTTTAGGGTCACGAGTATTCTTTACTTAGTCAATCAGTATACAATACTGAAAAATAAGATTATGTTTATGAGACTAGTGAATATTGTCTACCCTTTATCAAAACAGTCTCTAATTTGTAGAAGTTTAAAATTTTCAAATAAGGGATATTGCCAGTCTTTCCTCAGGAAACAAATTTCTTTTGCTTCCAAAAGAAAAAAAGAATCACAAGGTCTAATGATGTGATTCATTTCTATCACAAATTAGTTTTTCCAAGTAAACTATATTATTCATTTTGCACAACACTTTCAACACTTAATTCTCTTCCACTGTGCAATTTTATTTTCTTTAGTAGACTAAATATAAGGAGGGAAGTCTGAAAAGATAACTGAGATTTTAGAACCCAAAAGATGTCCTCAATCTCAAACTCTTAATAGCAACTCCTTGATGGAGAAGAATACACATCAGCTGAGTTAAAATAGCTGAAGAGAAAAAAAAAGAAAGAATCTGGTCATTAATAAGAGTTAAATAGTCACTCAAATTTTAAATATCGTCTTATCAATAAATTCAGTATTGGCTCAACTGAAAAGAAGAATAAGTGTGTAATATGGAATCCCAAGGGACATAAATATAATAAAATATTTTCTTGATTGAATTAAACTCTCAGTCAAGGAAAGGAAATTTTAAAGACCTGAATACCAATTTCTTGCGCAAGAAATAGCAAGGTAAGAGAAGAACTTAAAGTATGATAATTCACTGGCTATAAGCCAATCTTATAAAGATAAAAGTGCAGAATTCTGAAGGCGACTGGCAGACATCCCACATTGATTAAGTAAGAAATCCTGCAGTATAGGCAACATATTCATCTTTGAAACCTTAAATTTAGATAATGCAGCTCAAGAATTGGTAGATGGAAATAAAAAATATAGCTAAACTGAAAAAGAATTATAGATGTGGGGATTCTTTTACATGATAAACTTATAACTTAATGACTCATTCTATTAAGCTGTATCACTGGTTAATTCACTGAAGTAAAGGTAAACTAATGTTTTACAGAACAGAACAGAACAGAACACCTACCTTACCTAGTCGACTGACTGGACCTGTTAGTTGTCAGAAAGTCAAGCTGATAGTCTTATATATATATATAATGTGTAAAGTAAATAATAGAGTGTAGTATAAATTGAACACACGTGGGCTTAGGATTTCATTGCCATGTACTATGATTTTCTTCAAGTTAGGAAAAAGAAAATAGAAATAGGCCCACATTTGAGTCTCTCAAGTAGAAAGAAACATCACTACCAGTTGTCATGTGTTTTTATGGTATACATTTAGTATGTGCCATTGAAAATAGAGTTGTAAAGATAAATACTTAATAAGAAGGAACTCAGTGTCATGGCCTGTTGTGGTAAGGCAATGTTCAGGACATAAGCTCCCTCACCAATAAGTGAAAAGAAGAGTAGACTAATGTTGTTTTGAAACACATTAAATAAACCAATAATTTTCAGTCCTCCAAACAGCCCTAATTCCAGAATCATTTTCTTCCTCTTTAAACCCCATTTAAAGACAAGATGTTTAAAAAGGTCTTTGTACAATTTATTACTCATGACAATGGGAATAAAAGGATAAATGTGATAAACATGACAAATAAGCCAGTTAAAATATGAGTTTAAACAGATAACTTTTATCATTAAAAGAGTCATAAGATTGGTTAAAAAATGGTGTGCTATTTGTTGGAGTCAACATAATTTAATAATATATTTTGCACATACTTGATACAAAATATTCTGTAACCATCCCAGTATTCCAGGTTTTGCAAATCATGCAGAACTATTGAAAAATGTATCAGAATTTGTCATCTTATAAATATTTAATTTCATTCTTTGGTACCCAGGATATTCAAACATCTTTTTATTTTGAAAATAACTGAGATTAATCCAGTTTTTTTTTTGAGGCAAATCATAGGTCAAAATCATTTTGCTATACATCTTAAAGCATTTCTTTTCTAAATTTGTCATAATTTTAGTCAACCATATTTCTTCTATTGAGTTCTTTCTACAGTAAAACATGTTCTCCTTACCTATGTTTTTATAGAGCAGAACCATTGATTTCTTTAAAAGAAAATAAAATTTTGAAAATAAAAGTATTAATCTGAAATAATAAACCAACATTTGAGCTATCATTTTATTATAGATTAGTTACTGAAATATCAGCTTATTAAAATTTACAGAAAACTTTTATTCTTGTATATAACCAGACTTTCTACAACTATTTAAAATTCATTTGAGCTTGACAAAGCTACATATATAGTACATGGTGAAAAATAAAGAGTGAAGGCAAGGTTTAAAAAATAAAACAAAATATTCAGATTTCTGAAAGAAATCTTTTATGTAATCTAGTATAACACTCTCATTTCATAGGAAAGGATCTAATTCCCATAAAGCTTCAATATCGACCAAGTTCAATAGTCTAGGAGCAGAGCAGAAATTAGGATGTCATGTCAAAAGTGTTTTGCTTTTTCTGAATAGAAGATGAATGAGAGGGATGACCTCTTTGAATAAAGCAGACTTCACTCAAAGTTGGTAGAGGTTTATTAAAAAAAAAAAAAAAAGACACTGGTGTGAGCCACTTGGAGAAATGAAAGGTTTCAAAAAAGTCTTGCCACATTTCATTCCTTTTCTACCATAGTTTTTATGAGTTAGTGAAAGAAGCTAAGCATATTTGAAGATGTAATAGGAAACATCATTCTTGTGTCTATTAATCAAAGGAAGACCAGATGATAAAAATAGTGTCATATCCTAACCTACCCGTTTATCAAATCATCACTGCCAGAATACGTTTGAGATAAATGCCATTTTATAATAATAGGTAAATATACTTACCTATTATTAGTTGCCCTCATTTTAAATTTTTTTGTAAGTAATACAGGTTTCTTTTATAGTTATATAAATGTCATAGAAAATCAAATAAATATAGAATAGTTGATTTATATTATTGTAAATAGTAATAAATATTTAAAATCTGTTTTCATTGCATGGCCTCATGTTCTAATTGACCTATATGCATTTAAAATGTAGTGGCAGGGAGACCTTCAAGATGGCAGAAGAGTAAGACGTGGAGATCATCTTCCTGCCCACAAATACATCAGAAATACATCTACCTGTGGAACAACTCCTACAGAACACCTACTGAACGCTGGCAGAAGACCTCAGGCTTCCCAAAAGTCAAGAAACCCCCCACGTACCTGGGTAGGGCAAAAGAAAAAAGAAAAAACAGAGACAAAAGAATAGGGATGGGACCTGCACCAGGGAGAGAGAGCTGTGAAGGAGGAAAGGTTTCCACACACTAGAAGCCCCTTCACTGGCAGAGACGGGGGTCGTGGGGGGGATGCTTCAGAGCCATGAGGAGAGCACAGCAACAGGGGTGCAGAGGGCAAAGCAGAGAGATTCCTGCAAAGAGGATCAGTGCCGACCAGCACTCACCAGCCAGAGGGGCTTGTCTGCTCACTCACCAGGGCGGGTGAGAGCTGAGAGCTAAGGCTCTGGCTTCAGAGATCAGATCCCAGGGAGAGGAGTGGGGATGGCTGCATGAACACAGCCTGAAGGGGACTAGTGTGCCACAGCTAGCTTGGAGGGAATCTGAGAAAAAGTCTGGAACTGCCAAAGAGACAAGAGACTTTTTCTTGCCTCTTTGTTTCACGGTGCATGAAGAGAGGGGATTCAGAGCACCGCCTAAATGAGTTCCAGAGACGGGCATGAGCCGCGGCTATCAGCATGGACCCCAGAGACAGGCATGAGATGCTAAGGCTGCTGCTGCAGCCACCAAGAAGCCTGTGTGCAAGCACGGGTCACTGTCCACACCTCCCCTCCCGGGACCCTGTGCAGCCAGTCACTGCCAGAGTCCCGTGATCCAGGTACAACTTCCACGGGAGAACACACGGTGCACCTCCCGCTGTTGCAACGTCACGCTGGCCTCTGCTGCCGTAGGCTTGCCCTGCATTCCGTACCCCTCCCACCCCCCACCGCCACCCCCCGGCCTGAGTGAGCCAGAGCTCCCTAATCAGCTGCTCCTTTAAGCCCTTCCTGTCTGAGGGAGGAAAAGATGCCCTCAGGCGACCTATACGCAAAGGCAGGGCCAAATCCAAAGCTGAACCCCAGGAGCTCTGTGAACAAAGAAGAGAAAGGGAAGTTTCTCCAAGTAGCCTCAGGTGCAGTGGGTTAAATTAACGCAAACAACTTGATGTACCCTGCATCTGTGGAATACCTGAATAGAAAACGAATCATCCCAAATTGAGGCGGTGGACTTTGGGAGAACGATATATATATATATTTTCCCTTTTCTCTTTTTGTGAGTGTGTATGTGTATGCTTCTGTGTGTGATTTTGTCTGTATAGCTTTGCTTTTACCATTTGTCCTAGGGTTCTGTCTGTCCGTTTTTGTTTTTGTTTTCAGTATAGTTTTTAGCGCTTGTTACCATTGGTGGATTTGTTTTTGGTATGGTTGCTCTCTTCTTACTTTCTTTTTTAAAATTACCTTTACTTTTTAAATTTTTAATAATTATTTTTTATTTAAATAATTTTATTTTCTTTCTTTCTTTCTTTCTTTTTTCTCCCGTTTATTCTGAGCTGTCTGTATGACAGGGCCTTGGTGCTCCGGCTGGGTTCAGGCCTGTGCCTCTGAGGTGGGAGGGCGAATTCAGGACACTGGTCCAGCAGAGACCTCCCAGATCCATGTAATATCAAACGGTGAAAATCTCCCAGAGACCTCCATCTCAACGCCAAGACCCAGCTCCACTCAATGACCAGCAAGCTACAGTGCTGGACACCCAACATCAAACAACTAGCAAGACAGGAACACAACCCCACCCACTAGCAGAAACTCTGCCGAAAATCATAATAAGGTCACAGACACCCCAAAACACACCACCGGACGTGGACCTGCCCACCAGATAAAAAAGATCCAGCCTCCTCCACCAGAACACAGGCACTTGTCCCCTCCACCAGGAAGCCTACACAACCCACTGAAACAACCTTAGTCACTGGGGGCAGACACCAAAAACAACGGGAACTACTAACCTGCAGCCTGCGAACAGGAGACCCCAAACAAAGTAAATTAAGCAAAATGAGAAGACAAACACACAGCAGATGAAGGAGTAAGGTAAAAACTCACCAGACCAAAGAAATGAAGAGGAAATAGGCTGTCTACATGAAAAAGAATTCAGAGTAATGATAGTAAAGATGATCCAAAATCTTGGAAATATAATGGAGAGAATACAAGAACTGTTTAACAAGGAACTACAAGAACTAATGAGATTTAAAGTGATGAAAGGGAAAAACCTACAACCGAGATTACTCTACCCAACAAGGATCTCATTCAGATTCAATGGAGAAATTAAAACATTTACAGACAAGCAAAAGGTAAGAGAATTCAGCGCCACCAAACCAGCTTTATAACAAATATTAAAGGAACTTCTCTCGGCAGGAAACATAAGAGAAGGAAAAGACCTACAGTAACAAACCCAAAACAATTAAGAAAACGGTAATCGGAACATATATATCGATAATTACCTTACATGTAAATGGATTAAATGCTCCAACCAAAAGACATAGACTTGCTGAATGGATACAAAAACAAGACCCATATATATGCTTCCTACAAGAGACCCACTTCAGACCTAGGGACACGTACAGACTGAAAGTGAGGGGATGGAAAAAGATATTCCAGCAAATGGAAAACAAAAGAAAGCTGGAGTAGCAATTCTCATGTCAGACAAGAAATAGACTTTAAAACAGAGACTATTACAAGAGACAAAGAAGGACCCTACTTAATGATCAAGGGATCGATACAAGAAGAAGGTATAACAGATGTAAATATTTATGCACCCAACATAGGAGCACCTCAATACATAAGGCAAATGCTAACAGCCATAAAGGGGAAATTGACAGTAACACAGTCATTGTTTGTTTGGGACTTTAACACCCCAATTTCACCAATGGACAGATCTACCAAAATGAAAATAAATAAGGAAATACAAGCTTTAAATGATACTTTAAACAAGACGAACTTAATTGATATTTATAGGACATTCCATCAAAAAAAAAAACAAAACAGAATACACTTTCTTCTCAGGTGCTCATGGAATATTCTCCAGGATAGATCATATCTTGTATCACAAATCAATCCTTGGTAAATTTAACAAAATTGAAATTGTATCAAGTATCTTTTCTGACCACAACACTATGAGACTAGATATCAATTACAGGAAAAAAATCTGTAAAAAATACAAATACATAGAGGCTAAACAATACACTATTTAATAACCAAGAGATCACTGAAGAACTCAAAGAGGAAATCAAGAAATACCTAGGAACAAATGACAATGAAAACACGACAACACAAAACCTATGGGATGCAGCAACAGCAGTTCTAAGAGGGAGGTTTATAGCAATAAAATCCTACCTCAAGAAACCAGAAACATCTCAAATAAACAACCTAACCTTTTACCTAATGCAATTAGAGAAAGAAGAACAAAAAAACCCAAAGTTAGCAGAAGGAAAGAAATCATAAAGATCAGATCAGAAATAAATGAAAAAGAAATGAAGGTAACGATAACAAAGATGAATAAAACTAAAAGCTGGTTCTTGGAGAAGATAAAGAAAATTGATAAACCATTAGCCAGACTCATCAAGAAAAAAATGGAGAAGACTGAAATCAACAGAATTAGAAATTAAAAAGAAGTAACAACTGACACTGCTGAAATACAAAGGATCATGAGAGATTACTA
>NC_041229.1:29082652-29109486 GCF_002837175.3 Physeter macrocephalus
CCACAACACTATGAGACTAGATATCAATTACAGGAAAAAAATCTGTAAAAAATACAAATACATAGAGGCTAAACAATACACTATTTAATAACCAAGAGATCACTGAAGAACTCAAAGAGGAAATCAAGAAATACCTAGGAACAAATGACAATGAAAACACGACAACACAAAACCTATGGGATGCAGCAACAGCAGTTCTAAGAGGGAGGTTTATAGCAATAAAATCCTACCTCAAGAAACCAGAAACATCTCAAATAAACAACCTAACCTTTTACCTAATGCAATTAGAGAAAGAAGAACAAAAAAACCCAAAGTTAGCAGAAGGAAAGAAATCATAAAGATCAGATCAGAAATAAATGAAAAAGAAATGAAGGTAACGATAACAAAGATGAATAAAACTAAAAGCTGGTTCTTGGAGAAGATAAAGAAAATTGATAAACCATTAGCCAGACTCATCAAGAAAAAAATGGAGAAGACTGAAATCAACAGAATTAGAAATTAAAAAGAAGTAACAACTGACACTGCTGAAATACAAAGGATCATGAGAGATTACTATAAGCAACTCTATGCCAATAAAATGGACAATCTGGAAGAAATGAACAAATTCCTAGAAAAGCACAACCTTCCGATACTGAACCAGGAAGAAAGAGAAAATGTAAGCAGATGAATCATAAGCACTGAAATTGAAACTGTGATTAAAAATCTTCCAACAAACAAAAGCTCAGGACCAGATGGCTTCACAGGCGAATTCTATCAAACATTTAGAGAAGAGATAAAACCTATCCTTCTCAAAGTCTTCCAAACTATAGCAGAGGGAGGAACACTCCCAAACTCATTCTATGAGGCCACCATCACCCTGGTACCCAAACCAGACAAAGATGTCACAAAGAAAGAAAACTACATGCCAACATCACTGATGAACATAGATGCAAAAATCTTCAAGAAAATACTAGCAAACAGAATCCAACAGCACATTAAGTCTTTTGTGTTTCCATACAAATTGTGAAATTTTTTGTTCTAGTTCTGTAAGAAATGCCAGTGGTAGTTTGATAGGGATATGCAAATCAATCAATGTGATACACCATATCAACAAACTGAAGGAGAAAAACCATATGATCATCTCAATAGATGCAGAGAAAGCTTTTGACAAAATTCAACACACATTTATGATAAACACCCTCCAGAAAATAGGCATAGAGGGAACTTACCTCAACATAATAAAGGCCATAGATGACAAACCCACAGCCAACATCAACCTCAATGGTGAAAAACTGAAACCATTTCCACTAAGATCAGGAACAAGACAAGGTTGCCTACTCTCACCACTATTATTCCACCTTGTTTCGGAAATTTTAGCCACAGTAATCAGAGTAGAAAAAGAAATAAAAGGAATCCAAATCGGAAAAGAAAAAGTAAAGCTGTCACTGTTGGCAGACGACATGATATTATACATAGAGAATCCTAAAGATGCTACCAGAAAACTCCTAGATCTAATCAATTAATTTGGTAAACTAGCAGGATACAAAATTAATGCACAGAAATCTCATGCATTCCTATACACTAATGATGAAAAATCTGAAAGAGAAATTAAGAAAACACTCCCATTTACCACTTCAACAAAAAGAATAAAATACCTAGGAATAAACCTGCCTAGGCTGAGAAAAGACCTGTATGCAGAAAACGGTAAGACACTGATGAAAGAAATGAAAGATGATACAAACAGATGGAGACATATACTATGTTCTTGGATTGGAAGAATCAACATTATGAAAATGACTATAGTACCCAAAGCAATCCACAGATTCAATGCAGTCCCTATCAAACTACCACTGGTATTTTTCACAGAACTAGAACAAAAAATTTCACAATTTTTATGGAAACACAAAAGACCTTTAATAGCCAAAGCAATCTTGAGAAAGAAAAACGGAGCTGGAGGCATCAGGCTCCCTGACTTCAGAGTATGCTACAAATCTACAGTAATCAAGACAGTATGGTATTGGCACAAAAACAGAAATATAGATCAATAGAACAGGATAGAAAGCCCAGAAATAAACCCACGCACATATGGTCACCTTATCTTTGATAAGGGAGGCAAGATTATACAATTGAGAAAAGACAGCCTCTTCACTAAGTGGTGCTGGGAAAACTGGACAGCTACATGTAAAAGAATGAAATTAGAACACTCCCTAACAACATAGACAAAAATAAACTCAAAATGGATTAAAGACCTAAATGTAAGGCCAGACACTATCAAACTCTTAGAGGAAAACATAGGTAGAACACTCTATGACACAAATCACAGCAAGATCCTCTTTGACCCACCTCCTAGAGAAATGGAAATAAAAACAAAACTAAACAAATAGGACCTAATGAAACTCAAAAGCTTTTCCACAGCAAAGGAAACCATAAATAAGATGAAAAGACAACCCTCAGAATGGGAGAAAATATTTTCAAATGAAGCAACTGACAAAGGATTAATCTCCAAAATATACAAGCAGCTCATGCAGCTCAATATCAAAAAAGCAAATAACCCAATCCAAAAACGGGCAGAAGACCTAAATAGACATTTGTCCAAAGAAGATATATAGATTGCCAACAAACAGATGAAAGGATGCTCAACATCACTAATAATTAGAGAAATGCAAATCAAAACTACAATGAGGTATCACCTCACACCAGTCAGAATGGCCATCAACAAAAAATCTACAAACAATAAACACTGGAGAGGGTGTGGAGAAAAGGGAACACTCTTGCACTGTTGGTGGGAATGTAAATTGATACAGACACTATGGAGAACAGTATGGAGGTTCCCTAAAAAACTAAAACTAGAACTACCATACTACCCAGAAATCCCACTACTGGGCCTATACCGTGAGAAAACCATAATTCAAAAAGAGTCATGTACCACAATATTCATTGCAGCTTTATTTACAATAGCCAGGAGATGGAAGCAACCTAAGTGTCCATTGACTGATGAATGGATAAAGAATATGTGGCACATATATACAATGGACTATTACTCAGCCATAAAAAGAAACAAAATTGAGTTATTTGTAGTGAGGTGGATGGACCTAGAATCTGTCTTACAGAGTGAAGTAAGTCAGAAAGAGAAAAATGAATACTGTATGCTAACACGTATATATGGAATCTAAAAAAAAAATGGTTATGAAGAACCTAGGGGCAGGATGGGATTAAAGACTCAGACCTACTAGAGATTGGACTTGAGGACACGGGGAGGGGGAAGGGTAAACTGGACAAAGTGAGACAGTGGCATGGACATATATACACTACCAAATATAAAATCGATAGCTAGTGGGAAGGAGCCGCATAGCACAGGGAGATCAGCTCGGTGCTTTGTGATCACCTAGAGGGGTGGGAGGGAGAGAGACGCAAGAGGGAAGAGATATGGGGATATATGTATATGTATAGCTGATTCACTTTGTTGTAAAGCAGAAACTAACACACCATTGTAAAGCAATTATATTCCAATAAAGATGTTTAAAAAAAATGTAGTGGCAAATTCAATCTGTTGGTAAGTTAGTTTGAGATACATGTAAAAAATTAGTTGATACAATCTTATCTATTATCTTGATACCAGACCTTTCCCATTCTCTCAATATATTTTTATTAAATTCTACTCTGTGTACAGTGATACCTTAGTTGATATAATCAACATAATTTATAAGAATTAAGTATTAGGTAATACTGAAAACAATGTTCTGAACAATTGGTTAGGCTCAGGTGCCTAATTTTTTGGTTTTATAGTTGATTTGGTGTATTTACTGACATTAAAAATGAAGAACATGTTGATTATGTGTGACATCCTTTACTATTCTCAGGTAATTATTTGACATGAGTGAATAATACCTTGTGAGAGCACAGTATTAGTATCTTGGACAAAACTACTTTGAGAGCTTTAAATTCAATATTTTATATAAGATATTGAGATAAATAATCTTGCTTTTATTTGCTTATAATAACATAAGCCACTTTCACATTTTCTAATATTTCCTATATTCTCATGTCAGGAGCTATGGATGAAATTTAATGAGTGTTTCCAACCACTTTTTAAAAGTGGTATCATATATTTTAATTACCCTCCTCCTATCCCATCAATCTTTGACCCTCTTCCCTTATTAATACAGATATATATTTGTTTATGATCTCTCTCATTCATTAGAATGTACACTCCAAGGAAGTAGAGATTTTATCTCTCATGTTCACTATTTTATCCCCAGGGATTTTAGACTAGGCCATGGCAAGAGGGAAAATCTAATGCTTAATTAAAACTTGCTGAGTGAATAAACGATCAAATGCAAGCCCAGGTTTATGTCCCTCATTGGTGCCTCTTCCAGGGACTGATTATATTTTGAGACCTCTTCTCCCAGTGACTTACAAACTTTTTGATCAGGCTTGACAGAAATACCTCTTATATCCCTGTGTTTATGTGTGTTTGAAACAAAATAGTCATGAAATAATCTGATAATTGAATTCCTAAGCTACTGTATTTCACTCTATTGATATTTATTTAAAAAATAATGTTGCAGCAGAGGATCTTTAGAGCAGTGAAAATACTCTGTATGATACCACAATGATGAATATGGTATGAATATTGGCAAATATGCAATACTTAATGGCAAATACGCCATTTTATATTTGTCGAAACCTACAGAATGTGCAACACCAAGAGTGAGCCATAATGTAACTTTTATGTGTACCATATGTAACCAAGAGTGTACCATAAATTCAGGTTCATCAGTTGTAACAAATGTACCACTCTGGTGGGGGATTTGATAATGGGGAAGACCATTCATATGTGGAGGCAGAGCGCACACGGGAAATCTCTGGACCTTCCTCTCAATTTTGCGGTCAACCTAAAACTGCTCTAAAAAAATAAAGTCAATTTAAAAAAAAATAATGCTGGTCTTGTAATTTATTTCACAATGCACAAATACGCAGTGTTTTAGACAAAAATGCCAAGAGGTAAACCACATTAATTTTTGGGTATGTAGAAAGAACACATGTATTAGTCAGCCTTGGATGGTGTAATCTCAAGTCTAAATTTTCCTGAATTTCCTAGGCTTCTCAGGGCTTCCAGCTCTCTCTATATATCATATATAGAGATATTCTCATACCCCAGACTTTCAGGAGCTGGAAAATGTCTCTTCCTTGAGCAGCTGAGAAATTATGTAAATCTGGGGTTGGATTCAGCCACAAACAAAGCAAAATACTTAAGTTATTTCATATAATTCTCACCACAACCATACAAACTAAAGAATGATTACTCACCGTTTTTAAGTAAAGAACCTGAGGCTCAAAAGGTCAAATGACTTAAGGTGACAAAGCTAGTGAGCAGCAGAGTCTTGATTCGCTCCTGTTCCATATATAGTTCCCTACCCCTGGGAGATAGAGGCATGATCTAGAAGTTCTTGGAATCCAGAGGCAGTTCCTCTGGACCTCCGAGCTTCCAGATACTCAAGAGTAGGGAGGCCCAAAGTCCTGGATGTTCCCTGCCTCTTTTTGTGGACCATGAATACAACACAATTCCCCCTCAACTTCTTCACCTTTCTTGTCTGTCCTGGCTCAACCCCACCCAACCTCTAGCCCCTTCTACTTTTCAGGGGGTTGGGGTGGTACATATACCAACACCCTTGAGTATTTACTGTACACTTGGTCACACGTGCCCCTCATATCTAGGGCCCTGTGAGATAGGAAGGACAGGCTGTGTTTCTCCCTGAGAAATTAACCTTGACTTGGCCAAGGTCATACCTACTGGAGCTCAAAGGAAGCTCAGAAACAAGCTCATTTACTATTTTTTTTAACATCTTTATTGGCGTATAATTGCTTTACAATGGTGTGTTAGTTTCTGCTTTATAACAAAGTGCATCAGTTATACTCTAGGTGGTCACAAAGCACCGAGCTGATCTCCCTGTGCTATGCGGCTGCTTCCCACTAGCTATTTTACGTTTGGTAGTGTATATATGTCCATGCCACTCTCACACTTTGTCACAGCTTACCATTCCTCCTCCCCGTATCCTCAAGTCCATTTCCTAGTAGGTCTGTGTCTTTATTCTCGTCTTACCCCTACATGACCTTTTTTTTTTTCTTAGATTCCATATAAATGTGTTAGCATACGGTATTTGTTTTCCTCTTTCTGACTTACTTCACTCTGTATGACAGACTCTAGGTCCATCCACCTCACTACAAATAACTCAATTTCGTTTCTTTTTATGGCTGAGTAATATTCCATTGTATATATATGCCACATTGAGCTCTTCCACTTTTTCACTTAGTAAAATCTTGACTGAGTAGAATCTGATCTTGATTATTGTAAACGACAAACTTCCAACTCCAGCCCTCCTCCCCAAACCCCACCATCACCCAAGCAGGAGCCATGTCTTATGGGTGCAGGAGCCCATCACCTCTGGAGAAGTTTTGGGATTCTACACTCTCCCACTTCCTCCCGGCCTCCCAGTTCCTTGTTCCCCGCTGTCCCTCTGGTCTAACGTCTAGGGTTAAGCCCAGAGTGGCGGGAAGAGTTGCGTCTCACGGTCACACTGGGCGCACTCAGTGGCAGAGCGGGCTTCGGCGGAACCCGGGCAGCCTTGTGCGCGCGCCGCGTCTGGGAGCCCGAGTGCGCGCAGCTCAGGGGCCGCCGCCGCCGCTGGGGCCGAGGTCGAGGCTTCTCTGCTCGCCCGCCCGGGACGCCGCGCCACCCGCCCCCTGCAGCCTGTGTTGCAGCTGCCGGCCACCGGAGGGGGCGAACAAACGTCAACCTGCTGTTTGTCCCGTCACCATTTATCAACTCTCAGCACCACAAGGAAGTGCGGCCGCCACCCGCGCGCGGAAAGTTCAGCATGCAGGAAGTTTGGGGAGAGCTCGGCGACTAGCACGGCGGGGCGGCCCGGGCTAGCGCAGGGCGAGCGTGGGGGCCAGAGCGCGGCGTGGTCCTGGGAGCCTGTCCCGGCTTTTTCTTGGAGCGACGCTGTCCCTAGGTCGCTGATCCCAATGCACCGGCTCATCCTTGTTTACACGCTAGTCTGCTCAAACTTTTGCAGCTACCGGGACACTTCTGCAACTCCGCAGAGCGCATCCATCAAAGCTTTGCGCAACGCCAACCTCAGGCGAGATGGTAAGAGACTCAGATTTAATTTTTTTTAAATTAAGTAATCACGTTTTTTGTTGTCATCATTGTTGTCCCACACCCCTTTTCAGTCTTTCATATGAACCTTGGTTGTGTGTATGGGCGGGTGGGGGCGGGGAGGAAGAGGGGTCGGGTCCTGTCTCCAGTCCTGAGAGAGCCCCTTCTTCCGGAACGGACAGAGGGGTGTGGGACGCGTGCCTGAGGGGATCGGATAGGTCAGGTGGCTCATCTCCCTGACCCTAGAGAAGTCATTTTGGTGTCCAACAGTCAACTGATGCTAGCATCCCAGAGTTGAAGAAAGTTGCAGGCTATGCCGCACCACGGTCAGGCTCTTCACCTTTTGGACTGGAAACACGGATAGATGGGGCATTTGTGATAGCTGGAGGGACTCAAGAGTGTCTTTCTCTGGGTGATTTATTTTTATTTTTCTTAAGTGTGGGGAGAGGGAATGATTCATTTCAGAGGAAATGATAGCTGGAACAGAGTGACAACTTATTTATGTATTATTTATGTTGAGGAGACTGTGGTGTGCATACTGCGGTGTGCAGTATGTTGCCCTTTTCATCCCCAGATTGATTTTTCCAGTGGAGTTCAGCGTGGCTCAGAAACTCAGAGTCTGGGAGAAAATGCCTTTTGGAGTTTTATCTGTATCCCAGGGGGACCTGGCTTCTGCTATTAGTTGTCTTGCATAGAATTCTTTCCAACTGTTTGCAAGAAGCAAAGCTCTTTAAACAGCTCTCCTAAGCAAGGTCCCAAGCAGACTTATTTGTTTTCCTTTACTATGGAGGACACCTGGGTCATTGGATCCCAGCGATTTTAATTGCGTTTATTTACTTTCTGGGCCTCCACCAAGGACTGAAGTTGATTTATTCCTGAATTCTCAAGTACAGCTGATGTTGCCAATAATTTGCAGCTGTTTCCGCCATCTACCTGAACTGACCCATAGGTTTTTGTGTTTGTTTTTTTTTTCCCTTCATCAAAAATATCTTTCTTTCCTTCTGCTTGCTTAAAGTTCTAACAGATCTCCTAAGGAGATCACCAAGCTATTCTTAATGGCTTCACTCTTGGAGCTGGCAACATTTGACCTCTGGTAAATTCATATTAGCCTTCTTATTTTCTTATCAGTTTCTCTCTTGGTATGTCCTTAATTTGGACATCACTGAAAGGCTTCTGTGCTTTGAAACAAACAAACAAAAACTTTATTATATTTTCTGATGGCAAGTATGCTGTGTATTTCAGTGTGCTAAAGTCATCTGAAGCGGAGGGGGTACAGGGAAGCCACAGAGTAACCTCCAGGCAGAAGGTAACCCTGTATTTATAGAATTACCTTATCACAGTATTTTGTGTAAAATATGCTAGCAGTGCATTTTTGATAACCTTTCATCTTAGTGTAAGCACAAAATTTTCTTATTAGTTTAAAAAAAAGGTTTAGGCTCAAGACTAAACTTTTATAGCTTTGTTTCACTCATTAATGTTTCCACCAGGGACAATCTTCTACTCATTGAGTTTTTAGAGTTGTTAATGTTTGTACTTAATGTGCCCTTTCAGCTACATAGAGTAAAATGCCATTTATAATTTGCATGACTTCATAGCCATAATTTTGTAATCCTTAGCTTCCCAAGTATGAGTTACAAGAAATCAAGGACAGAAAATGAAAAATATGTAACCATTGTCCATTAACCCAAGATTCTGACTAAAACCAAGTCACGCAGCTCATATCTCTGTTTTTTGGAAAAGAATAATCTCATTTTACTTTTTGCTGTTAAAACTCTGTACATCTATCTAGTCTATACGAGAAGTGCTAATGCTTTATTTTATTAAAATTTGAAAACTACCCTGGATTTATTTCTTCATATTTTAGCTAGAGCTGTTTTGCAGTTACAGCACACATACACACACACACTTTGATTAGTTCAGAGTGCTCAGTACTTAACTCAGTGTCAATCTCATTTATAAACAAGGCTAGGAAAGGGGGAAAGGTAGTTGGATTAAAAGAAAATTGTTGTATACAGAGTAAAAATAATTAACACTCATAATGAACTTTTAGTTGGGGGAATTTTCAAAAGGCAGCTTATTCTTGTTATAGAGAGACATTCTCAAAAACAGGTAATATTGCCCCAAAGGAAAGCAGTTGGATCTTAGGAGGTGAAAAAAAGTCTTAGAAATTACAATGGCTTGTGATCCTCCAAAGGGTCAGTACATATAAACAGATATATAGTACATCTGTAGTATTAGCAATTCATAGGGAACAAATGTGATTAGAAAAAAGAGAATGTCTAAAAAGGCTTCTTAACCAGAGGAGTGACGATATGAAGAAAAGGTTGAGAAACACTGTTGTAGAGTTTTGGTGAGAGAGTAAGAATAAAGGGTCTTAGAAAAAGTTTAGACATCCACTGGGAAATTTTAATGGCAACAATTGAGCTGATGAGAGAAAGTAATAACTTATTACATTAAACCCTTGTTCTGATTCCAGACATTTTAAACTTGCTCTCTCAAAGTTCCTTAATGGCTCAATAAAGGGGACAATACTCTTGATCCGATTAAGACAGGGTATAAGTTTGCGGAGGACATAAACAGAGAATACAATAAGGGGAAGATAAAAGTTTCCAAACATTAATTTAGCGTCCTTAGAAGACCTGGCCCTCAGATTACAAACTGTAGGAAATCTAACAAAAGATTAGATATGGCCCTTACTAGGGGTTTCAAAACCATTATCTAATGACGGAACTGTCTTTACACTTGAGGGCCATCGTTTTGTCTCTGCTGACCCTGTTAGCTGCTACCTAATGTTGGGGTTAAGAAAGGAAGAATGATGACAGGCATCCCCTGTTCTTGGCATGAGGTATGTCGGATCCTATCCAGCCTGATAAAAAATCTTGTTTTTTGGTCTCCCAGTACCTAATAGCTCCAGGTAACTGAAGTAGTTAAGAAATGAATTGGAGATAAAGTGTGAAGGTTGGTAAAGATAGTCTCCTTCTACCCGGTGTAGGAGGCTGCTCTGTTGCAGTCTCCTGGCCTTTCAAAACTCTTCATCACATTATGTTCTTGTTCTAAAAGGGATGTCTGTAGAGCCCTTGCCAGCACTTGCAGAATGACAAAAGGTGACCCAAGGAAGAGGGTGGTTGAATTTGGTCCCTGTCTCCAGGAGGAAACTAATAAGTTCTATAGCTAAGAAGAATTAAAATACAACAATTTGCAGTGCTTGAGTATTTATGCTTCCTTATATCATATTTGTTATTCTTTCTCAAACTGATTTACTTTTGAAACCCATTCCTGATCCAACTCTTAGCACAGAGAAAATCTTCCTTTAGCAATAGCATCTACATATTTTTATTTTAGTCTGTGCAGTTGGTGCTTTTGTTATAATAACTGGCCACAACTGGTGTTTCTCAGAGTGTGAATCAAGAAGTGTGAAGGTAGCAATTAACTGACAGTATTGCTTACTTATTTTTAAATCTAACTAGATAGAATTTCCTGCTTATGGGGTTAAGATTACAGATGCACTCTTCATTTTCTTGACCCTTTTTTGCTTTCAGAAAGTAAAGGTGTTGGTGGTAAATGATTCTGAATATAGTTCTGTTTGGTTGTTTAGTATGCCAGGACTTGAATTGTCTATTGTCTATTATCATTATCTTGTGATTGGCCTGCAATTTTAGTAATTGTGGTCTGAGATTCTTTTTTAAGTGGTCAAGCTTATTTCTTAAATAACATCAGTTTCTTTTGTCCTCATTGACAGCACACTGACTTTGGTGCAAAGATCAGAGCTTAAAGGAAAGGCAAAAAAAAACCAGAGGGTAATTTAAACAAATTAGTTTTAAAGTGTCTGAAAGCTAAGAATCACATTAGTGTCTAAATCTGAGGTTCTTCTGTATTTATATTTTTCTGTTCAACTCTAAGTGTATTAAGGCTACAGAGCGTAATGGAGATTACATATTTTAAATGCAACATGGCTTTGACTTGCCGCCATAGGTTATATTACTCAATAGAGGTTCTTTTTTTTTTGCGGGCCTCTCACTGCTGTGGCCTCTCCCGTTGCGGAGCACAGGCTCCGGACGCGCAGGCCCAGCGGCCATGGCTCACGGGCCCAGCCGCTCCGCGGCATATGGTATCTTCCCGGACCGGGGCACGAACCCGTGTCCCCTGCATCGGCAGGTAGAGTCTCAACCACTGCGCCACCAGGGAAACCCTCAATAGAGGTTCTTTTAAAGAGGTGAGTTTAGCCAGATATCTCTACAGTGTATAGTGGAAGATGCCATAAGGTTGTGAGTTATACTAATAACCATTGTGCGTTCATTGAATGACAGTGATTTTTGAATACAGCATTTTTCCCTTTCAGCAAATGAAAGCAAACCTTTACTGTTTTAGTACAATAGGGTCAAACAATGGAGCAATGTCCCCAGAGTCACTTACATGGGACTCCTGAGCATATGTGGTCTCAGAGAATCCCATCATTCTGAGAGTCTGGAGGATATAGACATTTATGTCTCTGTCCTTGAGAGCTGAGTCATGATGCAAATCATCTTCCTTCTGGAACTTACTCTTGAACTTTCTTTGCTGAAATGATATGATTATTATAAAAAGACACTAGCTGAACATTTTAATAAAATTCTTCCTGTATTAAAATAGAAGCCTAGTTCAAAATTTCTAAATTTAAAGTGCCGAGTGCCTGGATATCACTGAGGTCCCCTCACCCTGGAAGCCCCTCTGCAGCGCAGCATGCCAGATATTGGATTTTATTAACTGGATCTGAGGTCTCGTTAGGGTAATGTAAATCACAAAGGTAACCTGGTTAGTGTTTGACAACATTTTAAGTTATTTCAAACTTTTACATTTCAGAATTTATGCAATTTTAAAACGGACATTTTTATATAACTTTTACGTGAAGGACAGTTTCAGCAAAAAGCTACAGGGGGATGATATACAGTAGCAAAAGGAAAGAATCCAAGACAAATGCTGCAGCAAAAATGTTCTGAATCCCCATATAGTATTTTAGGACCAAATGTAAGTCCTAAATAAAGGAATAAGCCTGTGAGACACTAAAGTGCAAAAGTGCACAGACAGGAAGAAATATTTTCTTCCAAGAATTTTTTTTTCAGAATAAGAATGAAGCGTCCCTGGTTTCTTACAAGCATCGATGATGAATATAGTAATATATCTTTGTTCTTCACCCTGATATGCTGACATTCATTTATTAGCTTTAATTTTTATAGATTAATACTGTGTTTTTTGTGATTTGTGCCGTGTGCAGACAGGGAGGTCATAGCACATGAGTGACATGTCCTTCATTATGAAGAGTGATCTTGTCCCAAGTTTGGGGTTTTTTACTTGAGCACTTTTTGTAGAGTGTTTGTAAAGATGGACAGTTTTGGGTGCAGTGCTTTGTCTATAAATATGAGCCAAACGTGATTTGAAACCTTGTATGTTAGGACTCTTGATTTTTGAAACTTGAAATCTAGCATGCCTTCTTTGGACTGAGGGGGCTCAGTGACAGTTCTTGAGTGTGGGCTCTGAGAATGGGTTGAATATGCTGTGTTAGTTTTGAACAAGTCATTTCAGATCCGATGTGAGAAGCTGTTGCTAAGCTCTGCATTTTGCTGAAACATTTAATAATCTATATAGCAAGAACCTAGTTTTACAGAATTTCACTATTCAGCAACTTCAACTATGTAAAATGCAACCAAATGAACTAATATATGTGCAACAGATCCACTTAAAGGCCAAACCAGTGTCACAACGTGTATAAATGAGGTCATAAAGTTCCTGTGGTAGACACTTATATACCCTTTTCCTTTACTTTCCATGTAGCTCTATCTCACTTGCATATGCGGTTTCCCTGTCCACAGCACAGCAAGAGCATGGTGTTAGAATAGAGAACAGGACTGGTTCGATATATTCACACTATTAGCATTGAGAAGTGACAGCTAGTAGTTTTCCTGCTTCCTCTTACTTTTTTCAGGCTTTGAAAAACATTCATAAGACCTGAGCAAGCACAGCTGGTTTAGGCTTCTTATTGAATCAGGTGAGAATAGTTCCAGCTTGCAATGGACTGAATATTTGTGTCCCCCCAAAATGTGTATGTCGAAATCCCAACCCCCAGTGTGATGATCTTAGGAGGTAGAGCCCTTGGAAGTTGATTAGAATCATGAGAGCAGGGCCCTCATGAATGAGATTAGCACCCTCATAAAAGAGACCCTAGAGATATCCTCACCTCTTCTACCACATGAGGAGACAGCAAAAAAACATGGAATCTGCTGGACTTCCCAGCCTCTCAGACTATAAGAAATACATATCTGTAGTTTTAAGCCACTCAATCTGTAGAATTTTGTTATAGCAGCCCAAATGGACTATAACCTCTTTCTGTATGTCACCGAGAAGTACTGTATTACAGCCCAGTAAAATTGATGATTTTAGAGGATGTTCTTGAGTCATAAAGGAAAGTTTAGATTGTATGTTTAATAGGTATACCAGGATCATAAACTGGAAGTGGTATTAGCTTATGTATATATGGATTTCAACCAGAAAATTGACACTGCTTACTATGACAACCTTGTGGAAAAGAACAATTATAGTCTGGATAATAATGGACTGTTATTATCATTCTTTTAGTGATAACTAATAGATTTGTGTATCCAAGAGGGAGGTGAACAGGAATTTTTATCTGCATTTTGGATTAGACCCTGTTGGTTTCAGGATTCTGAATAACTTGAATGAAGACACAGAAAACACATTTACTTGCATATTTTGTCTGGAAAAAATAGTTAACAGGTTGAATTAGATAGAGTTTGGCTGATTTTTTCTATAAAGGGCCAGATAATAAATATTTTAGGCTTGCCTAAAGTCATGAGGTCTCTGTTGCAACTATTCAATTCTGCCATTATAGCATGAGAGCAGCCATAGGAATTCCATGAATGAATGTGTGTGGCTGTGTTCCAGTAAAACTTTATTTACAAAAACAGGCAGTGGGCCTGCAGGCTGTAGTTTGCTGACTGCTGAATTAGAGAATCTGCATACTCTTAGGTTGAAATGATGGGCTGATCCGATCAAAACGAAATTCAACAGGGATAAATGCAAAATCTAGCTCTTTGGTTAGAAAATAAAAACAACTGCATAATTACAGAATGGAATAACTTGAATTAATTTCAGTTTATGCTATGCTAGAGAGATAGAATGATAGATAGATAGATAGATAGAGATATGTCTATATCTTTATCTTCTAACTGGTTTAGTTGAACACAGTTTATGCTTCAACAAATGATGTAGTTGCTGAACAACAACAACAGTGTAAAACTGGGATTAGTGTTAATACTATGTCGGGATCAGGGAGGTAGCAGTGCTCTTATAAATTAGACTCTGTTCAGTCGTGCATGAGGGTGTTGTGCTCTTGGTCTCTCTCCTGTGCAGGATTCCTCCTCTTTCTGACTCCTTCAAACCCATGCCCTAAACCCACAGAGTTTACTACTCTCCTGTATTTAAACTTTCCCTGCTTATTGTCTCCATCCTGTTAGCCCACACATATGTTTAAGTGTCTTTGCATTCTCCCACAACATATATAAGTTGTTTTAATGTTTTTCTTCATTTTAGCACCATATAAACTTCTTCGGTGTCAACATGCCTTACTGTCTCTACTTCTTGTTTCCCTTACCCATTGCAGTTTGAAGTCATCCCTACCACTCTGGGTGAGGTCACTGTGATCTGTAGCCTCCTTTGTGATCATTCTTGAAATGATCTCTTCCTTTGGTTTGACACTACCCCTCCTTTGCCTTAACTATTCCTCAATGTAAGTTTGAAATGGTGATAGAAATAAAGCCAGAATTAACACAGTACTTATTTTAGGTTCTTTGGAGAAACAAGATTAGAAAAGGCTTAAAAAGTGTATCTTATGTTTTGTTCTGTCCCTGTAACCATTATGAATAGTGAAAGTAGTGGGAAAAATCTTAGAATATAATTGGGATCTTGTTAATATAAAAAGAAACAACGTCTAAAGTTAAAAAATAATGTCATATTATAACCTATCAAGCTCTACAATTGAAGCATTTTGGAGGTAGATATGTACATATACATTATATAAACTTATAATATTTAAAAAACAGAATACTTATACTATAGAAATATGACATTGAATAACCACATAGAAATTTTCCCTTATATCATTGAGCGTTCTTTTACTTATTTATTTTTTTGTCTCCTTGGCTGAGTCTTCATCTTCCTGTCTGCCCTTAAGGCTCTGGCCTTAGCCTTATCTTCTCACTTTTCCTCACTGTTAGTCTCAAGAGGATCTTAGTTTTTTCCAAAGTGTCAATTGCTACTTATATGTGAATGATGTGTAAATCTATTTTTACTGCTTCTGCTGTTTATTGAGCTTTTGATCTGTCTTTTTATTTCACTTCTTGAGGTCTGCAATGGGTGATCCCACTGGCATTTAAAGGAAATGCTCCAATTCAGTGGGCCTCACAGTGAAATTATCAGTTTTTAAAAATATTGGGTTATTCATCCAATGGTGAATTCCTTAGCAGTATTAATCCTTTTGTTGTTTTTCTTCTAGACACATCATAATTGTTTTTGAATGAACTATTGAGTGAATGTGCTGACCAGGTATCACATTTTAGACAGGAATTGCACCACCCTATGTAGCCTTTTCTGACTCCCAATCCTCCCTAGGTAGAATTGGCTACTCCTTTGTTTTCCCAATGTTTCCATGGTACTTATTTATTTACAAATCTGCCATCTGCTGATGTGAGCATACTTGTTATATTTAATGAAGCTGTGCATCTCATTGTCTGTTTCATTGCCCAGCACGTAGGACTTCTCCTCAATAAGGTTTGAAGAGTCAGTAAATCAACCAATCACTGCCTTCTGTTTATGACTGATATTTGGGCCACATGAGCCCTATCAGATTGTAAATGAATGGGAGCGAGGATGTTTAAACTCTGAATCTAGGGTGACTGTAAGGTTTCTGTTAATTGTCTGGATGGCTGTTTGTATTATTGAACAGGATAAGGATTAGAAGAGGAAGAATAGATGAAGGAAGGTCATGAAGATAGAAAATTAATTTGTGGATACTTTATGCTTTAGGAGCTTATACAATATCCATGTGGATGAAATCTAGAGGAGGGAGGTAATAGAGAAGCACTCATTTGCATGAAATGCATGCACAGTGAACATGAAGTAATCAACTATGTACTATCATGTTTTTAAAGTAAGTAGTCGAAGTGAGAGAGTGGCATGGACACATATACACTACCAAATGTAAAACAGATAGCTAGTGGGAAGCAGCCACATAGCACAGGGAGATCAGCTCTGTGCTTTGTGACCACCTAGAGAGGTGGGATAAGGAGGGTGGGAGGGAGATGCAAGAGGGAGGAGATATGAGGATATATGTATACGTATAGCTGATTCACTTCGTTATAAAGCAGAAACTAACACACCATTGTAAAGCAACTATACTCCAATAAAGATGTTAAAAAAAAAAAAAAAGATGTGGAGAAAAGGGAACCCTCTAACACTGTTGGTGGGAATGTAAATTGGTGCAGCCACTGTGGGAAAACAGTATGGAGGATGCTCAAAAAACTAAAAATAGAACTACCATATGACTCAGCAATTCCACTCCTGGGTTTATATCTGAAAAAAACACCAACACTAATTCAAAAAGATACATGCACCCCATTGTTCATAGCAGCATTATTTACAATTGCAAAGATATGGCAACAACCTAAGTGTCTATCAACACATAAATGGATAAAGAAGATGTGGTGTATATGTACAGTGGAATACTACTCAGCCATAAGAAAGAGGAAATTTTGCCATTTGCAGCAACATGGATGGACTGGGAGGGCATTATGCTAAGTGAAATTAAGTCAGACTGAGAAAAATAAATACTGTATGATACCATTTATATGTGGAATCTAAAAAATACAACAAACTAGTGAATATAACAAAAAAGAAGCAGACTCACAGATATAGAGAACAAACTAATGGTTACCAGGGAAAGAGGGAGAGGCAATATAGGGGTCGGGGAGTGGGAGGTACAAACTATTGGGTGTAAGATAGGCTGAAGGATGTATTGCACAAGATGGGGAATATAGCCAATATTTTGTAATAACTGTAAATGGAAAGTAACCTTCAAAAATTGCATAAAAAATTTTAAAAAGTCAAAAAAAAAATAAAGTGGTATTCATGATTGTGGGTGTATAGTACTAATAGCTGAGATTCCTAGAGTTCTTATAACATGACAAAGTACTTTCATAGCCATTATAGACAGTGGCTTGGTGTGAAGAATTGGTCATTTCCAAATGACTTTGTTGAAAATTTCAAGATCATATATACTTTTAGACTGCTCCCTTAGGCATAAGCATGACACTTTGGGGTTAATTTTGGACTAATATCAATGAAATGTGGAGAATTTTCAACTGTTTCTCCCCCACGCAACGCTCCCCTCCCCCCGGCCAAAAAAACCTCACACATATTCTGACTAGAATCAATCCCTTTTGGTATACCTTTCCTTTCCAGAATTAGTATTTGAGTACTTTTACGTGAAGTTCCCACTACTTAATAAAGTTCAAAAGAAAGAAGAAGAAATAAATTAAGGATCATGAAACAAGTCTTAAGGTTCAGTCAGGATGATTGACTATGGAAAGCTAAGGAAAGAGTAATGCATCTCCATTCTGTTTAAAGATTTATCTACAGAGAGAGAACATGTTCACGCTATTTTACTGAGGATTAAATAAGAGAGTTGCTATTGAATGGAATAAAATAGTATACATTTCCTATGAAAACAAAAAGTCCATAGATGAAGTTGCTAAACATGGAATTAAAAGAGTTTTAGATAGTTGCTAATTAAAAAAAAAGAGAGGGCTTCCTTGGTGGTACAGTAGTTGGGAGTTCGCCTGCCGATGCAGGGGACACGGGTTCGTGCCCCGGTCCGGGAAGATCCCACATGCCACGGAGAGGCTGGGCGCGTGAGCCATGGCAGCTGAGCCTGCGCGTCCGGAGCCTGTGCTCCGCGACGGGAGAGGCCACAACAGTGAGAGGCCCGCGTACCGCAGAAAAAAAAAAAAAAAAAAAAAAATGAGAGAGGGAGAGGGATGGTGTCAGAGCTATTTGGAATTTAGTTTAAGTATAGCATATGCGGAGATTATTTAAATACCCCAGGAAGAGCCACTGTGGCTTTATATTGTTTTCATTCAATTCTTTAGTTTACTACTTTTCACCAGACCCAACTGCAATAAACATAAACACTACTCATTTGTTCAACAAATATTTATTGAGTACTGAGTACATGCAAATCTCTGGATGAAGCACTGAGGCAGAAACAGTTAAACCTAGGGCACACTCTCTATTCTGTTAAAGCTTATACTTCAGCTGATGAGATAAAGTATTCATGGGAATAAACAAAGGGCAAGACAGGGCCATCTGTGTGCCACCATCATGTTACTTTGTTGGTTTTTTTTAAATACTCTGTCCTGTTGAGCAAATTGTAACTGTAAATCATCTATCCTAATATTTAGTTCAGAAAAAAAATGATATTGATTAAGCTGTTGTTGAGCACAATACTATTTGAGGATTGAAAGACAAATCCTTTATTGGTTATTACTATTATTATATCAATTAAGATTTGAGCAGAAAAGTAACTTTTAATTGTAGAACTGGGAATCATACGTTCTTTGTTTTAGATTTTAGGCTAAATATTTCTGAAACATAAAAACAAATATAGGGGCTCACTTACCTACCCAGAAAGACTTAACTTTTTAACATGTGATATGCACTATGATTATTTGACCACTGGATGGCAGCAGAAAAAAGACAGCTTTGTGCATCCTATTTTTTTTTTTTTTCACTCCCTCTCTTGGTTGGGCATGTCAGTTCAACTAGGGAAATTTTATATTTTCCAAATACATTGAAAAGAATAAACTACAAATCATGGTAATCTGTCATTAATATATAACTATTATAGACCATATGACCTCAATAAATTTTAAGTATAATTAAAATATGTTGAAAATACATGACTATTTTACTGCTTTGTACCCTTTACTCATCTAGTTTGTGTGTATAAAATTCCTGAAAGTCCAATTTAGAAACATTGATTAGTTGAAAATCATTTTCTGAACAACAGTTGCATGTGCACAGCTACTGGCTGACAAATTTCCTTTGAGTGCATGGCCAGCTAGTTGGCCACTCTAGACTTGCAGTAAGTCCCTGGAGACTCCTCATTACTTGTCAGGTGAATGGGTTTATCAAAAATAAGTTACTTTGGGGGACAAAAGCATTATTATGATATCAAAAGTGAGAAGTCATCTTCTCTGAATGTTGCAGTTTCTGAGATCCTAAGGAGACACAGGGCAGAGTGGTGAGCATGTAAAAGTGTAAGAACATGAAACGTGCAGCTCTCTACCTAGATGCAGAGCAGTAATCAGTTATGGGTGTGCAATAGCCACATAATTCCACATTAAAAAATTTGGTTGTGTTCATCCAGGTTTAATAAAAATTTCAAAGTGGTATACAAAAGTGACCATTTTTAGTGAATGCTTTAGGGCAGATTGGAAAACTATGTATTGGGGTCTGTATGAGGCTGAATAATGACCCTCATGTCCTAATTCTGGTACCTAACTGCTATGTTCTATGTCAAAGACTCTGCAGATGTGATTTAGCTTAGGATCTTGAAAAGGTGAGATTATCCTGAATTATCTCAATGGGCCCTGATGCAATCACAAATGCCCTTATGGGAGAGAGACCTAGGGAGATTTGACACAGGCAGAAGAGAGGGCAATGTGACCACAGAAACGGAGATTTGAGTGCTGCTACGACCACAAACCAAGGAATGCTAGCAGCCACCAGAGGCTGGAAGATGCAAGGAACAGATTCTCCACTCAAGCATCCGGAAGGAGCAAGACCCTGCCAACACCTTGATTTTGGCTCTTTGAACTGATTTCAAACTTGTGGCCTCCAGGATTCTAAGAGAATAAGTGTGTGTTGTTTTAAGCCAGTAAACTTGTGGCAATTTGTTACAGCACTCACAGGAAACTAATAAAGGGTCTTTGATGTGAAAGATGAATGGTTGAACTGCCTATTTGTTGAGAAGTTTTCTAACTGTAAAATTTCATTGGCCAATAAAGCTGTATTGACATTTTAATGGTGCATTTTGATTTCTGCCTTTGAGAATTCTCTAGTAAGACAAGCCTTACTTCTTCCCTAGTTCCATATCAGAATATTTAGGAAATTCTTGTTCCAAATCTTACCTATTTTTCAGATAAGATTAAGTCCTGACATGATGAAAAGGACAGTGATCCTATTTCATCATATTTTCATTGATTCTTAAAATTTTCCCTTAACCTAAATGTGTCATTTATGCATTTGTTGTCTCATAGTTTATTCATTTGTTTATGCCACAGAGTTTGTCGTGAGACTATTATGTGTCAGTTTCTATACTAAGTTCTGGGGCAAAGTGTTGAAAGTGATGTGATAAAAATTATTTTGTTAATTAACTATATGATAATCATGTGATAATAGCTACCATCCACAGAGTACTTATTGGTATGGAGAGTATGCTGATGTAATATGATATGTGTAAGTGCAATGATGATATTATATGTTAGGTGATGGAACATAGATATTTCTAGATGACATATTTGCAAATATTAGGATTATTAGAAATTTGGAGTTTAGGACAGAGTCAGAGAATTCCAGTTGAATTTCTGAGCCCAGTTCCCTTAGCTCAAATTGAACCCAATTCTTACCACTGTAGGCCATTATTGTCCAACAGAAATATAATGCAAACCAATGTTATTTTAAAAACTTTCGTAACCATATAAAAAAGTAAAAAGAAAAGCATGAAGTTAATTTTAATAATATATTTTATTTAATCCAATCTATATCCAAATATTATTATTTCAATGTTTAATAAATATTTTTAAAATACTGATTTCTTTTTATATTATTTTTATCATATTGAGCCTTCAAAATATGATATGCATTTTATATATACATATAACACATCCTATTTCAGACTAGTCACATTGCAAATACTCAGTAACCACATGATGCTAGGCATTACTGATTTGAACAACATAGTATCTTAAGATTATTTATGTAGACAAACACAAGTTATCACTGGTGTTTTTCCAACATAAAAAAATATTGAACTTATGAAAACTGTATCTCCCTCTGTTTGTTGCAACGTGTTTAAATTGACTGTGTCACTTTTTAGGGGGATTAATAACCCAGCATGGGCAAGTTTTATGTGGTTTATATTTTGTTTTCTTATATCAACATCATTAGAGTTGACGTTTCTGGTTATTTTCATGTATACTCTTTAAAACATTTTTTTTGCAGTCATCTCATAAACTTGCAGTCAACCGGGCTACTCAGTTTATATTATATGCAGGTGCAAAATTTCTGATATATGAGAAGCTTCTTTTGAAAACAGCAGCTGGCACTTCATTTCTCTGCTATGGATGGAAAAAAGCTGTGTTTAACCAGCACTGGTTTTCCTTTTCATTTACAGCTTAATTTGACTTAGGTAATTATAACATTCTCTTTTTATCACTTGACCAGTTTAAAGAATTACTCTTTCTGGCTGATCAGTAAAAGATCTGCAAAAAAACCCAAAATACTGCTATGTGTTTGGGAGGGGGTTTACCTATTATATATTTGGTACAGATTTTTATTAAATTACCCATATCTCCTCAGCTTTAGAAGCTTTGGACAGCATATATTTGGAGCATGCCTTTTTTTTAAGGAAAATTAAATGTTATGAAAACTGTTGTTCTGCATTTTAAAATTTCAGATCTATCATTCATTTACTCCATGGCCAAGAAGTGAAAGGAGATTAATAAAAGTTATTACAGAAATATAAATAATTTCTACTTTTCCTGAGTGACATATTTCTACCAAGCTTTTGGTTGGGTGTTTGTTGGCATGAGCTTTTAATCTGTTTGTAATTTGGGCAAGCAAAAGTGTTCTATCAAGTAGAATGGCTTGTAAGGGTGTACTTTTTTTCCTTAACTGATTTTAGAAACATCTCATTGGATTGTGTTCCTGTGAGAGGCTTATATGCAATGATGTTATGTAAAACTCTCATTGCTGTAAAATTTATTTCTTTCAGTGGGGGTTGCAACCTGAGTTGCCCATTTTGATGTCTCATCCCAGGAAGGACCTCAGCATGGTGTACCTAGTTTTCAAAACAAACACCCAAGATTGGAAAGGCTAAGGAAGGCTAAGAAAGGCACTGCTTCATGAGCTCAGAATCTCTTCAACAACTCTTTATGTCAGGACACAGCATGACTCTATTGTTATGGAAAATATTTTATTCATAAGGCACTTTTTGTTTCCAGTGAAGAAGTGGTTTTGAAAACATTGACTTTTTTAGTATGCCCTCGTGCACCCTTCTCACTTACCTCTACTTGAAATTGTATCATTCATTTTTATTTGTGTATGTTCTGTATTCTCCCAAGAATCTGAGCTCTGTTAGGATAGAGACTTTGTCTCTTTTATTCCCTACTGTATGCCTGGCTCCTGGAATAGTGCCAGGTGTATAGGAGATGCTCAGTAAGTATTTGCTAAATGATTGAATGAACATCAGCAGAGTGCAACTCAGATGAAGCTCAATCTTGAAGCAAGAGCAAGGTGTCTGTGGGTAGCACTGGTGGACTGACTTGGAAGCTAATGAAACTTAAGCTTCAGGGTCCTTCCCTTACTAGGTCCCTTCCAAGGCCCTATTACCTAATTTTATATTTATAATATAAAATGATAGTTTTCTTAAAGAGAACATCCCAAATTGTATGTGTCAGACCGCACAAAATCTGAATGATTCCTTGGTATTAAGGTACATATCTTGCCATTTGAGTTTATTCTGAAGAAATGTGAAAATATTTTCTACCAGATAAACAAATTAGTACAGCAGGACTCCGTTACCCCAAGAGCTAGCTTAACCACATGGTCTAGTCTTAATTTAAAACATTCTGACAAACTGATGAGCACAGTGATTGCAGTGCTTTTGTGTTACTTCCCTTGTATGCATTTTTGCTTCCATGATTGAGACATATATATATATATATATATATATATATACACACACACACACACACACCACGGGTCTGTTATACAGCAGTCCGCCCTTATCCACCGTTTCTCTCTCCATGGTTTCAGTTACACGCAGTCAACTGCGGTGGGAAAATATTAAATGGAAACTTCCAGAAATTAAAAAAAAAAAAACCACAAGTTTTAAATTGTGCGCTCTTTTGTGTAGCATGATGAAATCTCCTGCTGTCCCACTGTAGTCCACTGACAAAGTGAATCATCTTTTTGTCCAAAGCCCTTTAGTCACTCAGTAGCCATCGTAGGTTATGTTGAGGTATCATAGTGCTTGTTGTGTTCAAGTCACCCTTATTTTATTTAACAATGGCTCCAAAGTCCAAGAATAGCGATGCTGGCAATTCAGATATGCCAGAGAAGTCTTAAAGTACTTCCTTTAAGTGCAAAAGTGAAAGTTCTCAACTTAATAAGGAAAAAACATCATATGCTGAGGTTGCTAAGATCTATGGTAAGAACAAACCTTCTATCTATAAAATTGTGAAGAAGGAAAATGAAATTTTGCTGGTTTTACTGTTGCATCTCAAACTGCAAATGTTAAGGCCACAGTGCACGATAAGTGCTTAGTTAAGATGGAAAAGACATTAAATCTGTACAATAAGATATTGAGATAGAGTAAGAGAGAGACCACATTCATATAACCTTTATTACAGTATATTGCACATTCATATAACCTTTATTACAGTATATTGCTATAGTTGTTCTATTTTATTATTAGTTATTGTTGTTAATCTCTTACTGTACTTAATTTATAAATTAAATTTTATTATAGGTATGTATATATAGGAAAAACAGAGTATATATAGAGTTCCGTACTAGCCATGGTTTCAGGCATCCACTGAGGGTCTTGAACTGTATCCCCTGTGGATAGGGGAGACTACTATATTTGTTCCCAAACATATGTCTTCCAGTTGTACACATTAATGTCATTACATAATTTAAATATTGTGTGACACAACAAAACAAAGGAGAGTTTTGTTTCCAAAAATATTTAATTGAATACTTTTTCCAAGCTTTAATGATGAGTTCCTAAAAAAATATGTTGTTGAGTTAGGTATGAGTGAGACAATTGAACTCTTCTCCAGAGTGAAAATAAAATAAAATAAATCTAAGAAGCCTGAAGGACTCCATCTATAAATTACTTCATATGTATCTTTAATTATTTTTCTACTTTCAAGAAAGAAAAATTGGAAATTATGGATGAGTTATGGATGTGGCTTATTCAAGAAAGATTACAAAGATTTTATCAGTATGAGACATACTGAAAGAAAAGATCTCTGTACTTCATCAGAACTTGGTCACTGGAATGCACATTTTTATTTTTAAGCTAAAATAAAATATAAAACTCTCCATTTTAACTGGTGTTTTAAATTGATCAATCCATTGCTGTTTCAGCTATGTTGATAAGAGGGTTCCCAATGTGTATACAGAAAAATAATGTCTTAAAGAGACACATATGTTGTATAATAGAGCATCCAATTTATACTAACAGAGGTTAATGAAATTTATTATTATGAAAAGGAAATCTAGACTGATGAGAGGCTGTATGGAATAATGATTAAAGATAGCAAGACCTGAGCTGAAATCCTGCCCCTACCACTTGCTAGCTACGTATTCTTGGGAAATTACTCAACCCCTCTCAGACCTCAGAGATTGAAAACAAAAAACAAACAAATAAACAAAAAAGAGAAAAACACCTATATTATAAAGTGAATGTGAAGATCAGTTACTAGATGGAGAGCTCTTAACACAATGTTAAAGAAACAATACTTAATAAACAATAGGGTATTTAGATGTCTGCATTAAGTTGTTTAACAGGGTTTTTTTACATTTCAACATTTTTTCAGAGTATACATTAAATCATAAAAGTTGTACCTTACTACAAGTAGTAGTAATGACTATTTCTAGAGCATGTTTATATGATGACTGCATAGACTCACTAAATTTTAGGGCTGGAAGGCTTCTTTGAGGTAGGCTAGGCCATCTTCTTGCTGTACAGTTGATGAAACCATGGCACAGAGAGAAGTGCAGTGACTTGCCTAAAGTCACACAGTGGATCAGATTCAAGTACAAGTTTTCTAACCTCTCATCTGTTACTCTTTCCGTAGTATCACAGATGCCTCATGTCTATTGTTAGGTATGACAACAGGCAATTTCAGTAAAGACTGGAGGTAAGAATGAAAGAAAGTGGCCTCACCAACCTCTTATTGATTGTATCATCAATACTGTCTATCTTTCCCTCCAGCATTGTGTTCACTTTGGGCTTTTTTTATGGCAAATATAATGGCTATAATTTTTTTTAGCATTTTGAACTAAAAAGTAGTGATAAGAATTGAGAATTTGTGATTCTTCCTTTTTTTTTCTTCTTTTTTAAAAATTTTATTTATAATCTTAACCTTCAGTGTTCAGCTTACTGGAGTATTTTTAAGTCAAAGATCAAGCTAGTTTGCAGCCTGTTCAGGAGAGACTTGATTTTTTAGCAATCTGCTTTCTGTATATAAAACATGAATCTAAATAAAGTTGAAAGTCAGGATGAAATCCACTTCTGAGTTGCCAAAGCTTCCTTTAACATCTAAAAGCAATATATACAAACTAGGCTTAAGAGAAAGGACAGAAACTTAAGCTTCCTTAAATAATCTTAACTGATTTTAAAAAGTAGACAAATCAGTTTTATAATGTAATCAAGGAAAAAAAGTAAATCCTTTCCTGGATTTTAAGCAGCACTTTGGAAGTGAGTTTTGCTTAATTTATCAGTCGTTTACTGAATATTTGCTGAATATCTAGCCAGGCACTTTAGCTGCTAGAGATGTGCTGGTAAAAGAGACATGATTCTCCACCATGGGAGTTCATATGGTGGGGAGACTCTCAAGGCTAGTAGATTGTAGGCACCAGAGTAACTGCCTTGAGCTAAACAAGCCAAGAGAGCACTGAGGGAGGGACCTCCATCCCAGAACTAGTGTAAGTGTGGTTCCCCAAAACTCTTCCCCAAAATGCTTTACGTTGCCTCAAAATATAAATAATGCCTCCAAGGATAGAAATATATAGGTGAAACCAAATCTTTGAAGTCCAATCAGCAACCAGATTTCGTATTTTCATAGAGGCCAATATCAAATAAGAATTTCACAAAGGACAGGGTTTCTGCTTTATTCTATAAGCATTGACTTAAGATCCCTAATTCATGTTTCCTCTTCTCCAGTGTGTTCAGAAATGCATAGGCCTGACATAGATATTTGTTTTAGTATAAATCTTATTATCTAATTCATGAGTTTCTAAAACAGCCCCAGCAAACAATTCCTGATCTGGAGGTGTTCCTAATACCAAACGGAAGGTACAGCTTCCTATCCCCTCAAAAAAAAAAAAAAAAATCACCTATGAAAATATGGTGGACCTTTTAAAATAGCATGTTTAGTAGAAAAAGCAATTAATTTTCTTTACAAAATATTAATGATAACAACACCCTATTCTTTTTTTTTTTTTTTTTTTTTTTTTTTTTTTTTTTTTTTTTTGTGGTATGCGGACCTCCCTCTGTTGTGGCCTCTCCCGTTGCGGAGCACAGGCTCCGGACGCGCAGGCTCAGCGGCCATGGCTCACGGGCCCAGCCGCT
>NC_041229.1:29109539-29163293 GCF_002837175.3 Physeter macrocephalus
GCCGCTCCGCGGCATGTGGGATCCTCCCAGACCGGGGCGCGAACCCGGTTCCCCTGCATCGGCAGGCGGACGCGCAACCACTGCGCCACCAGGGAAGCCCAACACCCTATTCTTGAAATATGCACTAGAAAGAAAATCTCCATAGTGCCCTAAAAATGAGGCCATCATCTTCCAGGGAGCTGTTGGAGCTGTGTGATCTCAAGACCATGTGATCTCAGTGAGACATATCGCTGTGCAAGAGCAGCTCTCTTCCCTGGAGAGTTCCCTGTCATTACAGGAATGATTTCCTAGTCTCACTCACAATACCCTGACAGCAGGTGGTTCTGAATCCATAATGGAGATGCGGTAGCAAGGCCCACACCTTTGCTCCTTGATGCATCATAATGTTGGCTACTACAGAAGGCATTGCCTGTGTTGAGTGACTTATGGACAGTCTACATTTTCTAGAGAATTTTCGAGGAATAACCATCACTTCTTGGAACTCTTTCCCTTTCTAGTCACAAAGAAGTTCTTAGGCCTTAGATTTTTCTAAAGCATGGTTAATCACATCTCAAACTCTCACTTAACTACAAGAACTTGGAGACTTGGTGATAAGAGAACTCATAGAAGACTTGAAAACTCATTGATTTATTTGACAGATAATTACTGAGCATCTGTTGTTAGTAAGGCACTGCACTAGGTAGATAGGATGGAGATTTAAACAATCTATTAGATCATCTCTGCATTTATATATTATGTATATATTCACACATACACACATATATCCAGATGCATGATAACATTTTACATATATGTATATACACAGGTATACACATACCTGCACACCTATTTATCTGTTCAAATGTATGTTACACATATCATAAATATGTTCATACATGACCTAAATATATGTGATATCATTAATGTGGCAGTGTTAATTATATACGGTAAATGTTAAAACATGATGCTGTAACAGTTCTAATTAGGGAGAGTTACTAACCCCAGAGAATCAGGAATCCTTTTATGGAATAGAAAGTGGTGTTTGAACCAGACCATAAAGATGATAAATTTTCTAGGGCTGTTGTATCAAATTACTACAGCCTTGGTGACTAAAACAACAGGAATTGATTCTTTCGCAGTTCTGGAGGCCAGAAGCCCAGCAGCGAGGTGCCAGCAGGGCACAGCCAGCAGAGGCTCTCGGGGAGAATCTGTTCCTGGCCTTCTCTTGGCTGCTGGCTGTCCTGGGCTGTGGACACATCACTCCAGACTCTGCCTTCTCTTCTGTGTGTTCACTATCTCTTGGCTCCTTTTATAAGGGCAGCTGAGATTGTATGTAGGACTCAGGTGAATAATACTGTACAGGGTAAACACCTCAAGGTCTTAAACTTAATCGTATCTTTTGCCATATAAGGTACTAGTCACAAGTTTCGGGTATTAGAGTGTGGACATATCTTTTGGGGGGCCACCATTCAACCCCCTACAGATGAGAACCTTTCAAAGGCTGAGTTTGAGGAGAGCATTACAGGCTGAGAAACTAAACTAAGCAGAGATGTAGGGGCAGGAAAAGAAGGCGTATCCAGTAACAAGGAGGAGCGTCGGAGAGCAGCAGTGTGCAGAAGACAGGGGAGAGGGAAACCAAGAAGGGTCAGGGGCCAGGCCACGGAGACCCTGTGCTCCTGGGCATCCAAGTTAAAATGATGGGAGAACCTGTGAGAACCAGATAGGACTCTATTAACATAGTGAGACCTCACCAAAGCCTACATGGAGCTGTTAGCCATGAGAATAGAAAGGAAGGGAGAGATCTCAGCAGTAATTTATTTATTTATTTTATTTATTTATTATTTTTTTTTGTGGTACGCGGGCCTCTCACCGCTGGGGCCTCTCCCGTTGCGGAGCACAGGCTCCGGACGCGCAGGCTCAGCGGCCATGGCTCACGGGCCCAGCCGCTCCGCGGCATGTGGGATCCTCCCAGACCGGGGCGCGAACCCGGTTCCCCTGCATCGGCAGGCGGACGCGCAACCACTGCGCCACCAGGGAAGCCCTCTCAGCAGTAATTTAGATTCCATTGAAGAGAATTCCAAATGCATGGATAACTGGGAGAGGGTTAGGACATTAACAACAGTAGGGAAATTAGAAGATTAAAATGATGGTTGGGTTTGGCTGTGTTGCTTCAGTTTCCAGCATGACATCTGGGGGGAGGTGCAGTTAGAAATGTGGAATTGATCTCCAGAGTGTTTGGCATTGGAGTTAACTACACTGAAGGGTGAGGTTCCTGAAGGATGAAAAGGAAGGGGAAGAAGAGAATGTCTCTAAAATTACCATCTTAGAGAACTCCTTCCTTTAGGGGTTAGGGGAACTAAGCTTCCTTTTTTCGTTATATTTTAGAAAGTATACTTTTTGACACAGAGGATTATTTAATGCACAGAATTTTTCACAACCTGATTGTAAGTGAACTCAATCTCTTTTTGTCGTGTCTACTAGAATACTGTTATGTGAATGTTGCTATGATTCTTTGCATTTTGTGCTAAAGTAATTTACTCTAATTATGACCTTATTAAAGTAACATGATTATATTTGCTCTTTGTTTTATGGTAATGACTGATAAACAAAATGCTAATTGGCATTACAGTTTTGTGCTATATTTGTTCTGATATTCAGAAGTTTAATTAGGATTTAATTTGCACATCAGCCTGAGTAGTAGTCTATCCCGATATTTCTTTTACTTTTTTTGTTCAGGGAAAGTTATTTATTAAGACATGGCAAGGGTTCAAAGTTTTGTCACTGTATGTAGTGTTAATACTGGTTTTCAGGGAAGGCAGTTTTCTTTATTAACCAAGGAATTATGCACTTGGTTCCAATTACGTCATTGAATGTGAAGTGTTTGTTGTTTCAAGTGAAAAATCACTGGATTATCCTTTGTCCAGTTGAAAGCAATAGCTGCTACACTAATGTTGGTGTTAGTCTTTAGTGTTTGTGATTAAATTTTTGTCCCAGGAGCTTATTTCTGGTTCAGTTCAGATCCATATAAACCTTATGGTTTATCAGATATTAAACTTACCAGATATTAATTTCTCCTGGGGCACCTGGAGCTCACCTTTTCCCATGTATCTCCTGTTACTTTTATTCATTTTATTTTTTAACTATTTCCATTAGAAGTGATATCCCTTCTCCTCACCCCTGTTATGCTCTGAGGTCGCAGTGCAGTGCATCCAATTTCTGCATTAGGAATTAGCTGCCATAGGCTTCACTGCCAACTTTCACGAACTACAGAATCCTGGGTCATCTGTCTATTGGAAATAACACCATTCTGTGGTATTGTTAGAGCAGATAATGAAAGAATCAAAGGAGATCATGGGAATTTAAAAGTATTCTGAAAAAATTCAGAGTACCATACAATGTATGGTATAATCATACTGTATGTTTAATGCTATAGATATTTAGTTATTTATTTTGAAATGACACATTCAGACCACAGAAAAGGAAAGGTAGATGGATTAAAGTTGTGCATCTCAAAATATATTGTGCATATGAACTACCTGGGGATAATGTTGAAATGTTGAGTTTGAAGATTCAGAGGTCTGTCATGAGCCTGATATGGTGCATCTAACAAGCTACTAGCTGATGTCCATGCTGCTTGTTTGTGGAGCACACACTTAGTAGCAAGGAACTAAAGAACTAATACAGGTTTCTCTCTAGTCAAATATTAGAAGAATTTAAAAGTACATATATATAAGTTTACACCACTTGTGGACCCAGATGCATTCTTGATAATACACATAGGTCTGGGAGGAAGCATAAGAAATTTTTTAATCCCATTGGATAATCAAAGCATTGTAAAAACTGGAAAACAAAATTAATCTAACCAGGGATTTTGCTGTTTAAAAAAGCTTTGTAGTGATACCTCTTGTAATGCAAATTTCTGTCTAAAAGAACTGCTTTGTAAATATGGGTTTCCTCACTGAGTTTTCTTAAGAGTGGATTTTTAATTTAAAGAAAGAGTTAATGTATAAATTACAATCTGTTGTCAATTTTTTCTCTGTTCAATAAATATGATAATTTTGGTAGTTAAATCATTTCATTTTTTTCCTTTAACACGTAGAATTATTATAGCAGATTAGCTATCATGGATTAATATCATTTGTTCTTAATAAGAAATTTTTCAGAAAATATTCATCTCCGTAACATAGGCCAGGTTGGGGATGCCTACAGTGTATCAAGAATTGGCTAAATGTGGAGGATACAAGATGAGTGGGCATGGTTTCTGCTTTTAGGAGCTCATTTTCTTCTGGGGAGACCAAGCATTTTTACATAAGCATTGAAAAAACGCTGGCATCTCTCTGCAGAGGGGAAGCTCTGTGCTCTGGATAACGGTGGGTGTGGGGAGGTAGTGTGGGTTCAGCAAAGGTGGCAGACAGCAGCTTGAGCTAGGTGTTAAGTGGGCCTGTTTGGAAGGGCAGAAGTGGCAGACAGAATTCCAGAGAGATAATTCTAGACATTCAGTAAGTAAGAAGACACAAAAAAGTTATGTACATTGCTCGCAGAATAATTTCAGGTACAATGGAAAATCATAATCAATCATCACAGAATTTGTTATGTGGAAGTCAGCCAGTCAATCTGTGACCCAGTCAAGTCAGGATGGTCTATGGCAACAAAGTGAGATTTTACCAATTCAACTGTAACTTTCTGAAGTATGGAGTACTGAAAAGACTCAGTACTCTTTGGAGCACTATAGCTTTTCCTTGTGCTAAGGATAAAATTGGCCAAATAAGCTTTACTTTTACTCTAGAAACAATGCTGTAAATTTTGTATCTGTAGGAATGTTTATGATTTCGGGGTTTGGCAGAATATTCCAATTCCCATGAAGTATTTTCTGTGTTGATCATCACACTTTATTACATTTTTTTGGTTTTTTTAATCCCCCTTTCTCCTGCTAGAATGTATGTTGACAAGCTATACGGCAATAACTGAATCTCTTATTCACAGCTATGTCATGAGAAGAGTGCTCTAGCATATTATTTATTAAGGATACAATTCTGTATTGGTCCAATGTTTAAAGGTCCTTTAAACATTCTAAACAACAGATAAATTTTTAAATGCACTTAATATTTACAATAGTGTTAATATTTTATGCAGGTCATTTGGTATAATGGGCCCTAGTGTTCAGTAGACCAGAGATGTAGAAATGCTGGGTTAGTAGAACAAAGAATGGAAGGAAGGAACTTTAAGTGCAGCCCCTGCTGAGCTGTTTGATGACTAGCAAATTCTCTAGGATGGTACTTAGTTTTTCCATATGCAAAATGAGGACCTTGGGCTAGTTATACTCTAAGTCTCTTCTAGTTCTAAAATTTTATGGTGTGTGTATAAGTAAAATATCACTGTAAAGTCTTTTAGGGAGTTGACCCCAATGTTTGAGTGTTTCTTAAAAGTACTTGATCTGGCAGGCAGGATAATCCTTTACATTTATCTTCAGTAAAGCATAAAAGTGATGACAGATAGCTATTGGTGCAGGCGCACCTGGCAGAGCAAATGTTGACATAGATTTAGTATGACATAATCATGCTTTTCATGTTATTTATTATTGGAGAAGATGTATTTGTGAAAAGTTACATACAAGCTGAATCTCATTCTCATGTCGTTGATTTTGTAATTTATAAAATGTTTATTTTTGTCAGTATATATATATATAGCTAAAAAAATCAAACAGAAGTATCTCAGTGTTTACATTAATGAACAGTGGTCCTTCCAATCTCTTTTTATGTGCAAATCCCAATTCCCCGAGTACTCTGGCTTTTTTCTTTAATTGGCAAATGTTTTGTTATTTCTTTGCATATACTTCTGTTTCTAGATTTGTCAATTTTAGGCATCATTTACTGTCTTTTTACACTGGGAGGTGATGATTCGTGGGTTTTGAGAGGAAGGAAAGGTAAACATGCTTGTTCAATCTGTCATGCTTAATGGGAAGACTGCTAATGTGATTTTAGAGATGTTTTATTTTTGTTTCCTTAGAATCATTATGGACAGTAGTTAGATCTTTAAGTCATAGATAGCCTTGGCTCTCTTGGATGTCTAGTCTTCAAAGACTGAATTGTAGTGACAGTTCTAGGTCTTTTCCAGTGTACATGAGAGCTGAGTGGTGCCCGATATCCTCCTTCTTCAGATTCCAAAGATGAGGCTCATGGAGTTGCCTCTGCATTTACACTCCCCTCTTTTGGAAATGCCTCCCTCTCCCTCACCATGCCATTACACCTGTCTGCCTGGACACCCCTTCTTTTCCTTCCAACTCAAATCCAGTGTTACCTTATCTTCTCTGTCTAGAGCACTTTCCAGCCTTTCCGGGAGTTTATGTCTCCATCTCTATTCCCACAGCTCTTGGTGCTAGTATTTTATATATTTTCTTATTAGTGCTCAGTGCATTTCCTAGACCTCTCCCTTGAGTGCAGACCCTTATCTTTAATTCCCTTATAGACACCTCATAGCTGTCTCTCAGGTACCTCAAATTCACTGAGCACAGAGCTAAACTCATTCTAGCCTTTTCTGAAGTCAGTTTCCCTTCAGTGCTCTGTATCTTGGTGAATGACACTCCTATTAAGAAGAGTCCCACTCCCTTCCTGTTGTCATCTAATCTGCAGTCCTCCACCACTGCAAGGAGCTGGTAGAAATCAGAACAGGTCCCTCCCTTCTTAACATCCTCCAATGCAACAGAATAGCCTTGAGTAAGGCCCATGTGTTGACTTCTTCAAACCCCTCAAGCCTTTGCACAGACATATACCCTGGCTTTTGTCATACTAAACCACTTGGGATTTCTGGAAAATAGCAGTTCTCGCTTTCCTCTGGGATTTCATTTATACTGCACCATTTTGGAAAGCCCCCTTAGTTCCACCTCCTACACAAATTCCCATCATCATCTACGTAGTTCCTTCTCCTCTTTCACCAGCTCATCTCAACCCTTTCTGAGTTCCCTCAAAGCTGAAACGGTGCCCCTGCAGTGGGCTTACTTTCCCCATAACACCTGACACTGTGTGGTGTAATAGACACTGAGAAGGTTAGTCACTGTTTATTAAGAACTTGTTTTGATCCAGGAATTGTACTAATTGTTTTATAGATAGCAGGTCATCTAAATGTGATTGTCTAATCACTAATATAACAGACATAGTTGTCAGTTTACCTGCCTTACCTATGACCTTTCTCAGAGACTAAGCATAGTCACTGATGAGAGGGCAGTGGATCCCCTGCCATGTCCCACTGGCCTCAGGACATTGGGAAATGACAGACACTTGATTCAGTCTGGGTCAACCAGATTCTCTCTCACTGAAAGCTTGAATTTCGGCTCAGAAATTCTAATGATGTAGGATGTCACTGAAAGCTCAGCTGAGAGGAATGGCTGCTTTCCATTCTGTGGGTACAGAAGTAAAGAAGGCCAATCAGAAAAGAGAAAGCATACTGGAATTAGGTAGCCCATGGGGTCTGGGGAGGAAAAGAGCAGACCTCTGGTTCTGACTTTGAGCTAGGGGTTTCAGCCCCTCATGAAGCCTGAGTAAACATGCTGCCTTGGGTTCCAGGACATCTCTGTGTGTCTGCCCCTAAATTCTTCTTTTTACCTAAGCTAAATATTCTATTGCTTGAAACCAGTGTATCCCTAATTAAGATATTGATCTTAACTACAATACTGATTGTGAGCTTCTTAAGGGAGTGTGAGTTCTCAGAGCTTAGCATTTGTCTCGATACATTGGAGGTGTTTAATGAGTGAATGGATGGATGGATGACTCACTCTATCCTATGGACTGGGTACCTTCAGACAGTCAAAGCCATAGTGTGGTTCCCTATGTCTGGTGTTACTTAGTTTGTACCACTTGAATTAATTGGTCTTTTTATGAATCTTATTATCCCAGTTTAGAATTTCATTTTGTATATGTGATAAATTTTCTAATCTAACACAATCATTTCTTTTTAATAGTATACTTAGGATGTTCTAACTATGATTAATGGGATGGGTGTCCTTAGAGACGCTCAGCATCTGAAAAAAATTAAGGCTAAGTGTTTAATGTGTGTAATCCATTGCTGATTTTTCAGCAGATACCTAGTATGTAGTATTCCAAAGATGGTATTAAATGTGTGTGAGTGTGTGCGTGTGTGTGTGTAACTTCTAAACACCCATTTGTTTACACACATCTGGGTTTATAATTGCAAAGGGTAATGGAAACAGAACTCTTAAAAAATTTAATTGCTACTTTCATGCTCCCTATATATTTCATTAGTAGGTGAAAGGAATGATTAATGTTACAGAAATGCATGTGGTTGTCAGAGATTCATTAGGTGAAACAAGAAGTAAGCATAGGCGTGATCCACACAGATGTCTCTTCTAACATGGGGCCATATCAGTAGTTAAGAGGTACTCATTTTGGTGGCTACTAGGTCTCTTCAGTTTTACCAGATCATGTCCCTGGTGAATGATATGCACAGATAAACCCTGGTTGCAGGATACACCAGGGCTCAGGGCTGTGTCACATAATAGGTTATATAGCCTCTTTGAGCCTCAGTTTTCTTCTTCTTTTGGTTTGTTTTTTAAGAAACTGAATGGAACTCATGACGCTGATCTTGTATTCATGTATTAAATGACTAGTCTATATAGTCTAGGGTATTATATGATACACAGTAGCATCTCAGTAAATACTAGTGTTTATTATTGCTGTTTAACTCTCAAGGAGAGTTAATTAGTTACTGTGAATTAAAAAAAGTGAATCACATAGTGAAACATGTCAGTAAGGATAGCAGTTGCAGAGGACTAGAGCACTTGTCACAGATAACATCGCCATACTTGAACATGCAGAACATATCCATCACATACTAGACAACTCCAACTCCAAATGTGTAAATATGTTTGGACGGCCTTGCTGTATTCTCTTCAGTATAGAAGCTGAAAGTGTGATGAGAACTTCAGAACTTCACTTAAAACTTATTAGAAATAGTTCAAAAGTTCATCTACAGAAGGCTTAGCTTATAAAATCCTACTAAAATCTTGTTGATAAAGTTATTCACAATTCCTATGTCATTATTGACGAGTTATAAAAATTCAAATTAATCAAAATTAGAAAAATGATCTTTGTTGCATGTCACTTACTGGATGCTGGCAACCATTTAATCTTCCATTTATTTAACAAATATTTGAGGGCTTCCCTGGTGGCACAGTGGTTGAGAGTCCGCCTGCCGATGCAGGGGACACGGGTTCGTGCCCCCGTCCGGGAAGATCCCACATGCCACGGAGCGGCTAGGCCCGTGAGCCATGGCTGCTGAGCCTGCGCGTCCGGAGCCTGTGCTCCGCAGCGGGAGAGGCCACAACAGTGAGAGGCCCACGTACCGCAAAAAAAAAAAAAAAAATATATATATATATATATATATGAGCGCTTACCATAGAGCTAAGCACTGTCCTAAGTCTTGGATATATAATAATGGCCAGGAAAGGCAAATCCCTTACTCTTATGGAACTAACTTTCTAGTTAGGGAAGAGGCAAAGTAATAATAGTAAACAGGATGTTCTCCAAAATTTAGAAGTACCTTGGAAAAAATAAAACAGGGAGCTGTGACAATTAGTGAGGTTGATAGGTGGCAATATTAGGTGGGTTGTAGAAGAATAAACTCTAGGAAGTGACAGTTGAATGATATCAAGGAATAGGCTTTGTGAAAATTGGGAGGAGGAACATTCCAGGCAGTGGGAACAAGTACAAACACCTAAAAGCAGGAGGACAGAAGGAGGTCCAATGCACTGCGTTCTGGTATAGTGGGCTGAATAGCACCCCCCCAAAGATGGCAGGTCCTAATCCCTGGAACCTGCCAGTGTTACCTGATATGGTAAAGTCAGTGCAGATGTGATTAAATTAAGGATTTTGAGATGAGGAGATTATTTTTGATTGCCCAAGTAGGCCCTAAATGCCATCACAAAGTGTTTTTATAAGAGAGAGGCAGCAGGGGGTTAGACACAGACAAAAGAGGGGACCCACAGAAGAGAAAAAAGCAGGTAGAAGATAGAGGCAGAGGTCAGAGTGATGCAACCACAAGCAAAAGAATGATGGCAGCCACTAGCAGTTGGAACAGGCAAAGAATGAATTTTCCACTAGAGCTCTGGAGAGAGCATAGCCCTGCCATCACCTTGATTTTGGCTTCTGGTTTCCAAATCTGTGAGACATAAATTCCTATTGTTTTGAGCCACTAAATTTGAGATCATGTGTTACAGCAACCTTAGAAAACTAATATACATGATGAGTGAGAACTAGGGTGATAGTAGATAAACAGATCTTTTTAGGGGCTTGTAGACTGGGTAATATGGATAAAATTTTTCTTGAAATCAATAACACATCCTACTTGGATAATAAGCAAAACATGTAGGTTCTTCACTTTTACCCTTTGTAAGTGAACTATAACAGGGAAAAATATAAGTGCTTTTAAATATTAATATTGAATATTAAATATTAATCAGCTGTTCTTTATCAGTCACTTTTATCGTAATGCTGGGTTACCATCAAGTAATGGTAAAACGTGAAATGAAATTTTACTCTGATTGTCCTTGTAATATCTGTACCGCATATACTTGGGATCATGCAGGGCTATAGCGATTTCTAAATGCAGTGAAAAGCTCCTGCATTGCAGAATTTTAAGCAAATCAGTTTGGCTCCTGGCACTCGGAGTGAAATAGATTATGGTGGGGAAGGGTTAAGGATGGAGTAAGAGTGGAAACACACTATAGTAGTTAAGGTTCGGTTGCAGTAATCTAAACAGGAAATAATGGTGGCTTGGTTTAGGATGGAAGCAATAGAAACAGAGAGATTTAGATGAATTCAGATTATATTTCGGAGGTAGAGCCAACAAAACTCACTAATGGATTGATTGTGGAACCTAAAGACAGAGGTACCTTGCTTTTAGTGTAAGTAAAATTATAAAGTTAAGGGAAAAATAACTGTGTTCATCCTGTTGACAGGAAATACAATCATGATAAATTTTCATGATTCTTTTACTTTTAAACAAACTAAATCATGTATGAAATGGGTTACTACTAAGGAATTTTTCTAAGATATTTTAGGTATCTTCAGCTCACTGTAATTGGAAAGAGATAAGACTGCTTGTGTATAAGAGTGATGGGCAGAGTAAATACCTCTTCTGGTGGATTTTGAGGAAATGTGTTAGAGAATACTGTGGAATGTACCAGTCCATGCACTCCTCCCCTGAAAATTTTAGCATGACTCCTTATTTTGAGGTTTTTAGAATCTCTGTAGCCCTGCATGACGCCAAGTATATGTGGTACAGATATTACAAGGACAATCAGAGTAAAATTTCATTTCACATTTTACCATTACTTGATGGTAACCCAGCATTATGATGAAAGTGACTGATAAAGAAAAGTTGATTAATATTCAATATTAATATTTAAAAGCACTTATATTTTTCCATGTTCACTAACAAAGGGTAAAAGTGAAGAACCTACATGTTTTGTTTATTATCCAAGTAGGATGTGTTATTGATTTCAAGAAAAATTTTATCCATATTACTCAATTTTCATTACTTGGGAAAATAATATTATAAAATGACCAGGATTCAAAATCAATCCATGAAACCGAATTGTTTAATAATAATAGTAATAATGAAATGGTAACACTTAGGTATTATAGTAATATAACAATAATGAATTGAATTAGTAATACTTAAATATAATATGAATTTAATAGCTAAATATCAGTGAATGTTACTGTAGGCTAGGCATTACTTTATGAGTTATTGTTTATTTAATCTTCATAACTAATTCTAGCTAATGGACGGTAGTTGAAGTGACATTTGTCAAATCTGGGCTGAGGCAGTTAAAAGTCAGTGTGTCTCTTCCATTAATTTCTTCCCTCTACTTCAGTAACCTTGGAGTTCCAAATGAGGGAGCTAAAAGAGGGTCACCCAAAATGCTTTGTATGTGAATGAGAAACAAAGTTTGAGTTAAGCTCCTGAGATGTCAAGGTTATTTTGTTATGCAGTAGAATCTTTGCTATCCTAATACAGTCACTGCATAGTATGTTATGCAGTCACATGTTCACTTGGTATACTCTTGGAACATAATGGGGAATGGTGGGTTTAGTAGTAAAGAAGTATGTTTTATTTTGACAGATCAGCTAATTGTAATCTTAAAGTCTCCATGTAAGACTAAACATTGGTTACATGAGAAGATAATGGTTTCAACAAGAACATAAATTTTAATCATGAAAAATTCTTTAAAATAATGCTGTATAGAATTATATTATCTGTAGTAACTGGCTCATTAGATAACTTTCCTTATAAAAGGGTTTTATAAGTCTGCTTTACTCATGTTATAAAGAGGAGAATTGAAAAGTAATACAAATAATTGATGCCAGGAATAAATCAACATGAAAGAGGAACCTCCATATAAAGAGTTTGCAAAAGAGGTTACTGGGAACCCAAACTGAGGCCATTGAGTATTTTATGTCTAGCTGTAGGAAAGTAGGTAAGTATATTGTTACATTTCTGTACTAAGAAGGGAAAAAAAAAACCAAGAAGTTCGTGTAGTAATAAACATCTGAAATTCATCTGGGTATGTTACATGTCAAGATTATGTTACTAGTGCAGAATTTTTTTTAAAAGATGCATAGTTTTTATTGAATTTTATCAGAACTCTTATCTATTCTGTATGCTATAATGAGGGAACTACAAGAGGGAGCATCAGAGAAAACGATGAGAAGTTGACCTAAGAATAAATAATTTGAATTAAATCATCCAATTGAATAAAAGGATGAGAATTTACCTAATACTACCTGAATTTCTGATAGGTTCTTGTTCTTTGGCATGCTTGCCATGTCAGGGCGTATTTAGATCTCTAGATTGCCCGCACCTGAAGGGGATGGTATTTTGTTTGTTTGTTTGTTTGTTTTGCGGTACGCGGGCCTCTCACCGTTGTGGCCTCTCCCGTTGCGGAGCACAGGCTCCGGACGCGCAGGCTCAGCGTCCATGGCTCACGGGCCCAGCCGCTCCGCGGCATGTGGGATCCTCCCGGACTGGGGCGCGAACCCGTGTGCCCTGCATTGGCAGACGGACCCTCAACCACTGCGCCACCAGGGAAGCCCGGATGGTATGTTTTTAATGGAGCTTCTGTGGTATGTACATCCAAAGATTCATCCTGCTGTCACTTGTCAATTTTATCTGTACTTTACTAGGCTTCTGCAAATGAGAATTTCAGACTGGAGGTTATCTCATCAAAGGGTAGATCACCAAGAAGCCTTTTTTTTTTTTTTTTTTTTTTTTTTTACAGTTCATTGCTGTCTAGTATACTTAAAGGAATACACTAGGATAGTGTCTCTGTCTATGGAGATTATATGACATTTCTTCTCATTAGCAGCAACAAAACTTTAAGGCATAATTACTAGACCAGAAATGCCAGTTGTTGTTATAAGTTGACAGAGAAATTGCATTTGTAGTATTACCTCATCCTACATCATTCTGGATGGTAAAGCAGCAGCTCTAGGAGAGAACACATCTCATTCTTTGAATAAATATTTTTTGAGTACCTACTACTTTCTAGGCTGTAGAGATATAAGGTTCCTGCTTTCATTGATCTTATATTTTAAAGACAGAGGGGCTATGTGAGAGGTGGTAAATTATCAGTTAGCTTATTTTGCTGAGTCTAAGATACACATTTTGTTTCATGTTTTAGCAATTTTGAAGTCAGATGCAACTCACAATTGAAGGTGTCTTCCCTACCACTGGCCAGACAGCAGTCTGACATACCTGTCATTTCCTGCTTATGCCCAAACTTGTTAAAATGTGGGCACATTGTTGCCAATTGAGTTGGATTATCTGTATTGTTAGTATTACACAGGTTTCATTTAGTTGCCATTTTAAATGTTTTTATGAAGATTACACTGTGATTTGACATTAAAACAGAAAGTTGTTGGTGCAGGAAGATTAGAAACAGAGCATTAAATTTGATATTAATGAAGCTAATACTCTTTTTTGAAAGAATGACTAAAACTTAATATTTTACTGACAAACAGTAAATACCATATATCATCTATATGTTCCTATTTATGTATTTAGAAGAGTTATTTATGGTAAAAATCAATGGCTAAATAAGTCTAAAAGAACTTCTTTTAATTAGCTCTACAATCAGAATTCAAAATGGTAAGAAAATATTGTGTCTTAGCTTAATTGGCAGCATTTTGCTTCATTGGGAATACACATAATACTGGTGCGCTTTATAATTGATGGCCTCCTGGATTCAATTAAATACAATTAATAAACCAAAAAATACCAAGTGGTTATAAGATCTATGAAAATAATAAAACAGGATGAGGTGCTAGAAAATGGCTGGACCCGGGGGAGGTGAGGTAGTTCAGAGAGGTGGTCTGAGAAGGTCTCTCTGAGGATATCTGAGCCATGACAGAAATGAGCCATGCTCCAAGAAGAGCATTCCAGGGAGAGAGACAGCAAGTTCAGAGGCCCTGAGGATGATCACATGTGGCATATTCAGCCAGCAAAGCCTAGTATACTTGAATGCAGCAAAGGCTGATGTAAGGATATTTTTACCTCCTGTTTGTTTAAGGAACTGGAGAATTACTTATGTAATTCAGATGTTACCCTTTCCCTAGTAGCTGAGATCACCTCTCGGTGCATTTGGAGAAAAGTGGGCTAATTGCATGTCCACTTCCAGTTAGTCCCACTGTTTCTCTGTGTCACACGCAGCCCTGCCATGGGTGTTTTTCCATTTTGTGGCAGGTCACCACACAGAGACCCACCAACAGCCACAACATTCCTGCTGTTTTCTGGTAATGCCTGTGTCTCCCTCCATAGTCCAGTCTCTGGAGGATGCATGGCTGCATTAGACTTCACTCAAGGTTTTGGTGGAGAAAAGGGGGATTAAAAAAGACTTTAGAATTTAGAGGGTCTTTCTGACTCATCTTATACCCCTTGTGAGCCTCCATCCACCTGAATTTCTGCAGACTGTAGCCTCATATTATGCTTTTCAGGCCCTACCTGTCTCTCCTCTCTCATTCTCTGTTGCCCTACCCACAGCCCCCCTTTATTTTCCTATGCTGAGTGGTTTAGCTGTTTCTTCCTCTTATTATCTCCTTTCAACTCTTGCCTTCATGTCTCACCTTCCTCCTCCCAGAAACTGATCAAGGTATTTAATGTGAGGTTTCCTCAAGAGGCACTCTGGTACCAACTTTTAAGATGGTAAATTTCATACCTCGCTTCTCCGAGGATTCACCTAATGTTGGTGCGTGATGCTCCCTGCCATCGTGATAGCAAGGTTTTATTCTACTCCTTTTCCCTTCCCTCCATCTTATAAGTAAAAAGGAAAAATAGCATGTTCCTGAGAGACTTGACTGGAAAGGCAGGTATTTACTTCAATGTGCCTGCGCATGACTCAAGGTGACCACAGGAGGAAGCGTTGCAGGTTAAGGGGAAAGTTGACAAGAAATGCCATAAAATTTTCATGAGTATTATTTTCAGGAGGTGGAAGGTAAATGTGTCCGGGCTTCCTCATCGTGAAACCACTCTCCAGGGTGCCTAAATAGCTGCCACACAGTGCTACCTGGAAAGATAAACAAAATTGTTTGAAGTTGCCAAAAGGAGAAAGGAAAAACAAAAAAAATGGATGACAATGACAGAGTGAGACCTTAGGTGTCGGGAAAATATAGAGGTTGAATTGGAGGTGGCTCTCTGCATGTGCTTTGCCACGTTCCTTGCAGTTTTTTAAGATTTATGTGGGTTTCCAGTTTAATTTTAAACATTTCAAGATACACCTGCAGAACATTTCAATATTGACTTATAAAACTGGTAGTCACAGCATTTATTTGGAAACTGCTGAATCACTGGATGTTTGGACTTTGCATTTCTAGGTCACCATGAGGATAATTTAATTTCTGAATGCAGTATTGTCATTAAGAATTATGAGCAACAATATAGCAGCAACCCCAAAATAATAATCCTTGCTATTTATTGAGCATTTTTTAATGTGGTAGAACAATGCCAAGAACCTCATGTGCATTATCTGTGTGCATTATCTCATTAAATACACACAGTAAATCTTCCAGATATGTGTGATTTTTTTTCCCTCGTTTTAGAGTTCAATAAATGAAATTTCCCAAAAGAGAAGCCATATTTCCAAAACAGATTTTTCTCATAACAAAATAATACTATACTGCCTCTTCTGAATCAGTATGTTGGGTTTTTTTTTTAACATCTTTATTGGAGTATAATTGCTTTACAATGTTGTGTTAGTTTCTGCTTTATAACAAAGTGAATCAGCTCTACATATACGTATATCCCCATATCCCCTCCGTCTTGCACCTCCCTCTCACCCTCCCTGTCCCACCCCTCCAGGTGGTCACAAAGCACTGAGCTGACCTCCTTGTGCTATGTGGCTGCTTCCCACTAGCTATCTATTTTATATTTGGTAGTGTATATATGTCCATGCCAAATCAGTATGTTTTAATAGCAAACATTTCTTATTTATTGTTTATGGAAGGCTTACAAAAAAGAAAGGAGAAAAACACTCATAATCATGAGTGGAGTCATCCATTTGTGACAGCCTTTCCATGTACCCAGAGTCTCAACTGGGGGTGATACTACTATGCTAGAGGTGTTTGGAAACACAAGAGGTGTTTTGGTTGCTGTGATGAAGAGAGGTATTTAAATGGATGTGGACCAAGGAAAAGGGCATCTGCTCTCCAGGTGGAGCTGTGTTTGGGTACAAATTTTAAATGAAACTCTGCAGCACTTTTTAATAGATTAGTCCATTTGCTTGTAGACCAACATTTAATCTCTCTCCTTTTTCTCTTTATTCAGGATGTCAGAGCCTTTACTGAGGTATGATCAACCTATACCATGTTTTATCAGTGAGCACAGGTAGCCTCCCCTGTCCTTTTTGTACTCTTCTCCTCTTCTCAGGTGTACCAGGGTAGACTTAACACTAAAGAAGCTGTAATGGACAGAAACTGGGAGTGGGGGTGTTGGGAGGTTGGATGCTGCATAGTTCATGATAGCAGTTCTCTAAGTATAGTTCCTTGTCATGGCTAATTATCCGTGGTTATTCCTGTGACCTGCGCTGAGCTATCATCTTTCTCCGCAGAATTTGTAACAGAAATGGAGAGAGGCACAGAGACTAAATGTATTGGAATACTATAATGCTAATACAAGTACTAAAACTAAATAACTAATAAACGGCAGTGCTGCCGACTGGGAGAAGGTCCATGAATTTTTGTGCTGAAGTTCTCAGAGCTTCCCTGGATCCTGTTCTTCTCAGTATTGGTTGGTTGTTCATATTCTTCTTTCAGTTTTTGAGCTGTGTGTGTGTGTGTGTGTGTGTGTGTGTGTGTAATCTATATATCTGCACACATATATTCTTTAATTGAGCCATGATCACTGTTTGCAAAACCAGCAAGCAAAACCTTGGCTGGTATACAAGTGTCCCAGGACTAGAATATGGTGTTGAAGGCTATTCTTTATAGTTACCTTTGCACAGATAGTTTAAAATTTAATAAATATTTAATGTTAAGTGATTGTTAGAACCAAATTATAATCTAGGCTTCCACACAGCACGAATTTGACCTCTTTGAAAAGTGAATCTGGTTTTGTCACTTTATTCCCCTCGACTTGCTGCACATTAGAAACTTTCTAATATCTCAAAGTCCAGATCATACCCATACTAATTAAATCAGAAAGTCCGAAGGTGCCATGTAGACATCAGTACTTTTCAAAGATGCCCAGGCAATTCCAAATTGCAGCAAAATTGCAGCAGAATTTGGGAATTACTCGCCTAAAAGACACTAGGGTTCCTTCTCTGGCTTCCAGCTCCCATGCCAGCCTCAGCTCTCTGGCCACTTCCTACCTCATACTTAAGTTCTTATATAATGCTTTTCTGTCGTTCTTCAGCTTTTTTTTTTTTTTTGTCAGGATAACTCCTTTGTGGAATCACAGTACATAAAACAGGAAAAAAGAGCTAAGGAGCTGATGGCATTGGTGCTGGCAGAGGGCCTTGAGCCCGTGAAGCTCTGTAAGAGCTCCCCCTCCTCCACCAAAAAAAAGAAAAAAACCTCTAAAGAGCAGAGTTTAAACATCACTGCTGTAGCACTTTCACTTTCAAATAAAGCTTCCTGTGCAGTTGAGAGAACTCATGTAATTTGTTACTCCAAGGGTACTATAGTTTGCAAATGTTGTGTTTTTCCAAATCAGAGTTCTTTCACAGTTCAGTAACTCCTGCTGTTTGCTTTGCAGTGTGTGTTGCTGTATGGGAGGGAGAAGGGTGTCGTCGTAGTGGCGCCCGTAGCTGGGCAGAGCTCACAGCCTCTGTTAGCAGGTTGTGCTAAGGGTTGGCATGAGGTGTCAGGTGTATAGCACTTGCCACATTCTATCGATATGCTCTATATCTGTGACCCTCTTTTACTAGACCTTAATCTCCTTAAGAACACGAATTGCATTTAGTTATTTCTTTCACGTCTCACATAATGCCTAGCACATAGTATGTGTTCAACAAAGGTTGTTTTTCTTCTTAAAAATCAGCTGAATGATAATTTAATTTATTTGTGTTTAAAGAGACCCAGTGAGAATATTTGCCTTTTCCACCTGGTTTTTGATAAAACTGGTATTGGAGTATGTCTTCTAAGTGTGTGTTTCTTACTGCTTATGGAATCCCAGTCGCGGATCCCTGCTCTGTTGGCCTGATGGAGGGGAGGCCTTCCCAGTGTCCTGCTCCAGTGAACTGCAGGCAGTGAGGATACTCAGGCCCAGGTTTTCATTCCAAACTTACTAAGTGTAGACCAAGTTATTCTTCTTTGAGAACGAGTAGGGGAGATGTGAGAGGCTAGGGATATCCTCATGGAGCTCTCTCCACTTGGAAGGAAACCTCAGGAGTCAGGAGGAAAAGGATTCCTCCCTCGAACCCTCACCACCACTGTGACTGCACTTGGTCACTCTGCAGTGCTGTACCCTCAGCCATTGAGCTTTAGTCTTCATTATACGATATGTATGAGACAATGAATGCTGTTCTCTGTTATTCTGGGTCCTGAAATGAACATCTTGCACCTTAATTGTGCAGTGACAATGTCACCCATGGTCATAGTATGAATAACTTTACCACTGCCTATCTTCAGCATCAGGAGTACTCATGCCATATGTTTATTTACTAGCAAAATTATAGGGAGTTTGATATTTTTGCAAATAAAATTATGAGGATTTTCTGTGCTGTTATGAAGAGTCATTGGTAAATACACAGTAGTATAATAACATGTAATTTGATTCTTAAAATGTTCCTAATAGTGGTATATTCTCAAGAGTCTATAAACAAGAGACATTTTGGGATAAAGTCGTGTGGGTTTTTTTGAACCTAGGTCTGAATACATATAATCTATAATTACTATTTTAAAGTAACTGTGTCCCCAATAATTTTCATGTGAACAACTTAAAAAATCTGAAATTGAGAACTCTCACAAATACTCAAGGTAGAAATTCTCTCAGTATAATGTAGTAGTAATAATAAAAAGATAGTGTGCACGAGTGTTTTCTTGCTATGTGCAGCCCTTTATATGCATTATTTTATTTGATCCAGAAAACAACGCTATGAAGTATATATATAGGCCTAGTATCAGTGAAATAAATTTAGAGAAGTTGTTCAAGGTCAACTAGCTGGTAAGCAGGAAATTCCGACACCAAAGCACGTGCTTCTTGATGTCTAAGCCAGGCTGTGAAGGAGGCACGTTTCTAACCCTCCCTGAGGCTTGTAACCAATGAATAGGTTGGTACAAACCTATCGTTCTCCTCCATTACTACTCTAAAAGTCCTGGCTAGGGACTTCCCTGGTGGTGCAGTGGTTAAGAATCCGCCTGCCAATGCAGGGGACAGGGGTTTGAGCCCTGGTCCGGGAAGATCCCACATGCCACAGAGCAACTAAGCCCGTGTGCCACAACTACTAAAGCCCGCGTGCTTAGAGCCTGTGCTCCGCAACAAGAGAAGCCACCCACCCACTGCAACGAAGAGTAGCCCCCACTTGCCGTAACTAGAGAAAGACCACGTGCAGCAATGAAGACCCAACACAGCCAAAAATCAATTAATAAAAATAAGTTTATTTTTTAAAAAAAGTCCTGGCTATTCCTGAAGCTTATGACTGCCCACAGAAGAAGCTGGAATTTATTTAGTAATAAAGATCTTGGTAATAAAGATCATCAGAGTACTTCTTTGTTGTAGCAATTTTAATAGTAAAAGGCGATTATAAGTCTAAAAATTAGTGTTTCTGTCCCATCTGCTTTAAAAGAAATGCTAGCTAAATGATTGTTTTTACTGTTTTCTGCTTGGCAATGTATAAAAAGTTATTTTACTGACTTGTCTGGTCTCTTTAAGATCCTTTATTTTAAATTCGTAAGCAGTTTATGTGAAAAGGAAAGCCTGCACGTAGTGCATCTTTTCTGGAGGAGAGGAAACCCTCATTTTTTGTAGCGGCTTTAGGAAAGGATATGGTTTGGGCTAGAGACAATACAGAAAAGGATTCATTATATCATTAATATAGTTACATTTGCCTATCAAAACTTTGTTTCAGTATAAACTAGTACAAAGTTCTGAACTTTTTCTAGCAACTTTGATCAATGAATTTTATGAATCTATTCTGAATAAATGAGAAATAAGTGAACATACCTGGTTTAATGAATATAAACATTTATAATAATAATAAGTGATGCTGAGGGCCTTAAAGATTATCTGCTGGTCTTCTACTCATGAAGGTGTCCTCTGTGACAGGACTTCATACAGCACATTCACAGCTATCGACTCCGGAGGAAGAAAGTCCTTTCATTTCTTAAAGTGGAATCTACTTCCTAGAAATGCCCACAAATTGTTCTGACTTAGCAGATGAATATGCAAGATAACCCTTTCCTCCATCCTGACAACTCCTAAAATATGCTGGTGTTTATTTTGTTCTGTGCCTTTTATGCATGTTATATTTGTGCTGGAGGAGACAAGCACAGAGGTTCTCTGTTGCTGAGGTAGGAGGAGAGGAGAAAGGTAAGGACTTTTGTTAGCTTGAGCCTGCAAACGAAATACCTGGGAAAACACAGCATTTGAAGCTTGGTATGGTCCACCTGAAAGTACTATTGACATCAGATTGAAAAAGGTTAGATAAATTCAAGGTCACTCCTCTCCAGGAGTCTAAGCCCCCTTCTCTTTGCATTCTGCATATTTTCTTTAGGAGTAATCTTAATAATACTCATCCCTGCAATTACCATCTGTTCATTATTGATCCCTAGGTGTTTCTCCTCAGCTGCACTTCTATATGTGCTGCATACACACATCCCTATTTACATATTTCACCAATATCATGTAAATGTCACCATATCATATAAATTGATCATGACAAAAAGCAGTCATCTTTTCCTGCCAGATATGCTTCTCCTCCTGTGTTTCGTATCTTATTGAGCAGCTCTACTATTCAGCCAATCACTTGAGCCGGCCGTTTGAGAGGGCTGCTTGATTCTTCCCTCTCCTTCACTTTCCGTATCTTATCTATCAACACACTCTTTTTCACCTCCTAAATAGCTCTTAAAGCTTTCTCTCTCCATCCGCACTGCAGCCATCCTAGTCTAAGCCCCTATTACCTCTAGCCTACATCACTGTGGATCCTGCATGATCCAGTTCCATGCTCTGTTCTCTACCTCCGTGCAGGCCTCAGAAGAGCCTTTTAGTTCCTTGAATATTCCCTGGTTATTTCTAACTTAGGTCTTTCATGCACACTTCCTTCTGCAGAAACCCTCTGTCTTGCCTTGACTGCCCCTAGGGGCCTTTAACCCCCTCCCACAGTTGGAATTGCAGTACAGGGGCTGCTTTCTTAGATTTAAACTGTCAACTCCATGAGTAAAGGACAACCTTTTCACCATTGTTTCCCACCAGGCAGTCCGAGATAGACAAGGCAGTCAGTGACTCTTTGTGAGCAAATAAATGATCAACCTTTGAACTGAGCCTTGATGGATTGGTTTGGCCTTACCAAGCAAAGAGGAGAGAAGACCACGAAGTCTGATGCAGAGAATAACTACAGAAGAACGGTGCCAGTTGGGCCTTTGCCGAATAGAAGCAAATTTTTAATTATTTTTCTTGATTATCTGGAGTTAGCACCCAGTGACTTTATAGATACTAAGATAGATAAAAGGAAAAAGTGTTTTAGAGAAATATCAAATCCCAGGAGGAATATAACACAAAGGAATGAATACAGGTGTGTACAAAACAAAGGCCATTTGAAAAATTTTTCAAAGTCTACATTAAAATTGCAAGCTTTGTTAACAAGGTATTTTTCCTTTGAATTTATGAATTCAGAATAAAGACGAATGCCACTTTAAACATATTTAATTAGTTGAATTCATAACTTCAGGATATTATTGACTCATAGTTTACTAGGTTTAAGAACTGATAGAAGACTTATTAATAATAGTTGCTTGTACTCATTATTTAATATTCGCTAAGCAAGCATAGTTTTGTCTCCATAGACAAAGCAGTGGTTTGAGGCAATTAACTAGACATTTCAAGAACTTTTTTACTTGAATTGTCTAGATAATTGCCCTCCTGCCCTGTTTGCTTTTCATGTGCAAAGAGATAGAATGTAAAGTTTCTTTCTTTTTTCTAAAGACCATTTTATAGGGAAAAAACTTAATTTGCTAGAGTAATTTTATGTCTGTTAGGACCTGAGCATTATTTCCCAGGTATCATCTAATCACTGGTATGGTCAGAAGTTTTAAAAGTGCTATGCTGCTAGTCTTTTACTTATTTTATGTTAGTATTTTTTTTAAGTGAATTATTTCCCAAGTATGATACCATATTTAAAAATATTTACTACTATGGAAGTTCCCAGGAAAACATTCTTTTAAAAAAGGAGAGAAATAAAATTTACCCAACTTTCCAGTGGTTTACATTGTTGAGATCAACGTTAGTAGAAAAAAATGTAAACACAGCTGCGTGGAGTTTGTAGGAGATCTAGGGTCCCCAGCTGGCACTAAGAGTAATTTTTCCTTTTGTATCCATTTTTTCTCCATCTAATCTTTTGTTCCATGTTCCTCTTATATAGACGAAATCATCAAGATCAGGTACAGTTCCAAGCTGTCTAAATTCTTAAGATTGAAAAATCTGAAAACTGAAATTAAGGGCAAGTTTATTTCTCCTTTCACAGCCTTTTTGATTAGCTGAAGAAGAGAAAAAATTTTTATTTATTGAAGGTTGTGTTTTAAGTATCACCTAGGACCAGAATAAGATACTTGGATATCCCTGGGTTTGCTGCTAACTATGTTATTAGATGTGTCTTTTTTATGGACATTAGTTTCTTTAACTGTAAAATGAGGATACCTAAAATCCTGACCTAAAAGGATTTTTTGAGGACTAAATAAAATAAATTATGTGGGGCTTCCCTGGTAGTGCAGTGGTTGAGAGTCCGCCTGCCGATGCAGGGCACACGGGTTCGTGCCCCGGTCCAGGAGGATCCCACGTGCCACGGAGCGGCTAGGCCCGTGAGCCATGGCCACTGAGCCTGCACGTCCGGAGCCTGTGCTCTGCAACGAGAGGCCACAACAGTGAGAGGCCTGCGTACCGCAAAAAAAAAAAAAAAATTATGTGAAGAATCTAGATCACTGCTTGTTACGTAATCAGTACTGAAAAAAAGAAATTATTATGGTTCTCACTTTGCTCTTCTATAAAATAAGGGGACTTTACCAGTGCCATTCCAAGTATGGATTAGGAACCAGTAATGACCAATGAACTAACTCATCTATAATGATATAAGTACAGAAACTGAGAGTGTACGTTATAAATTTTACATAATTTGCTAGAGTAATTTTATGTCTATTGAACCTAATAATTAAAAATGGAAACATGTATTCTTAAAGATTTTGCTTTTTTATTATTTTATTTTTTAGTGATTCATTTTTATTATGTTTTACAAAATTAGTGGCACATTGAAAAGAAAAGCCAGGCACAGAGGTAGTTTGAGTACCACTGGACTAGATAACCTCTGAGATCATCTTTCTAGCTCTAAATTTCTATAATTCTGGATAAACTATACAGTTTTTTTCAGAGTACTGTGATGTACTCACAATAGATACAGATGTTTTTAGAACACTGCATTTAGTGAAAATAGTTCCACTAAATTAAAATTTCAAACATGTACACTTTAGTATTTGTTCACATTGTCACCTGGATTAAAAAAGATGTTACAGGTGCCTGAGGAGAAGAGAAATGTGTCTGGATTGTTGACAAATTAAACTTGCAATTTGTTCTTTAAAATCTAATTTATTTGGATTCAAAGATCTGTTTTTAATGAAAAGCAGTGGGAGATTACAAAGTGAATGGTGACATGTGGTGTCACTTTGTGTCACCCATTGCTTTTGTTAGATTGGAAAGGAAATCATTTACTTCTCAAAAACACCACTTATAATTTAAATATCCTGCTCTGGGTGGTTAAGTTAATTTGGAAATTAGGTTGCAGATGGAATTAAGGTTGCTAATCAGCTGCCTTTGAGACAGGGAGATTTTTCATAGAGCATCTGATGGGCCCAGTGTATCAATAACAACAGGGGTCCTTATAAATGGAAAGAGGAGTTAGAAGAGTGAGAACCAGAGAGATGGCAGCATAACCATTTTGCCCTGACATTGCTGGCTTTGAAAAAGGAAGAGACACAGGGCCAGGGAATGAGGAGCCTCTAGACGCTGGAAAAAGTTCCCCCAGAATCTCCAGAAGAATGCAGCTCTGTTGACACCTTGGTTTTAGCCCGGTGAGGCCCATTTTGGATTTCTGACCTCTAGAACTGTAAGATAATAAATTTGTATTGTTTTAAGCCACAAAGTTCATGGTAATATGTTGTAGTAGCCATGGAAAACTAATACAGCCAGGCATTTGCCAGAGACATTGCTGTTGTTTCCTCTTTTCTGGTTTCACGTGGGGCCACCAGCCCAGCCAGGAGGAGATGTACCTCTCTGGGCTCAAAACATTTAGCGTGACATTGCTCTCTTTCCAAAATATTTGTTAATTGATACGTCACAGAACAGAGAGCTGCAAAAATGTACTAATCTCTCCCTTTCTCCCACCCCTCTACAGTCTACATATGAATTAAAAATTTTGTTAAAAATTACCCATCGGATTTTCTTATATGAAGTCATCAAGAGAGTATGAACCATAAACTGACCTGAGGGCACGGCATAATCCAGGTTTTGTGTGGTTGTAAGCTTATACAATTGGGGGGGGGGTGGTTATTTAAAAGAAAAAATAGAAATTTAAGATGAAACTGAATATGTATTTCGAACAAGAACTAAGAGATTACAAACAAAAATGCTAATAAGTACCACTGATACTAAAAAATCTAGAAAAATAGTATGTAACTTTTAAATTAATTAAATGGTTGACACATCTTTATAATGCTTTAATCTATATTTTGACTATGTGCTCTGGATTACTTCTTCATATGACTATGATTTTTGTCATTTCCTTTCTGTAAAGAGAATTGAAAGATCAAGCAGTCTGTCTTCTAGCATGGCTAATTAAAATTTGGTTGTTTTTTTTATTGATAGTTTAGAAGAAAAGTCTTTTTCAGTGTCACAACTTGCAGTCTGTCTTCTAGCATGGCTAATTAAAATTTGGTTTTTTCATTTATTGATAGTTTAGAAAAGTCTTTTTCAGTGTCACAACTTGTAATTAGCAATGCTATGCAAATTTTTAAGATTGTTTCAAACCTCCATCAAGTGTCTTTCATATATGAGCTTAAAGATTTAGAGGATTTTTCCTCAGTCCAGTTGCTGGCTCCACGCATTTCAAACTTTGCTTCTTCTCCACTACTTCTGTTCTTCCAGTAATAGGCAGGAGAAGACCTTTTCATATCGCTGCAGAACCTCTGGCTTTGCAACTCTGTGTCCTGACAGCATGTGTGTAGGGAGTCAGCACAGCAGGCAGTAGCATATTTCTGGAAGCCATTCCTATACTAGGACAGCAGAACAGTTATCAATGACTTGACTATACAGGGACATGGCTGTGGACCACATAAGTATAGCCATTAAACCCAAACTAAATGTATTCCCAACTCAACTTTCCTTAGCAGGACGTTCAATGCCTCCTCACACTTCATTGCCACCCAACATGAGAGGGAGCCTAATGGAGCTTAAGTAAGAATGGAAAGAGACAGTGGTCTTAAGTGATTGCATTAAAATTATCTTACTTGGGGCTTCCCTGGTGGTGCAGTGGTTGAGAGTCCGCCTGCCGATGCAGGGGACACGGGTTCGTGCCCCGGTCCGGGAAGATCCCACATGCCGCGGGGTGGCTAGGCCCGTGAGCCATGGCCGCTGAGCCTGCGCGTCCGGAGCCTGTGCTCTGCAACGGGAGAGGCCACAACAGTGAGAGGCCCGTGTACCACACAAAAAAAAAAAAAATCTTACTTTCACAAATTTTACTAGAACATATGATTTGTAAACACACTGCTAGTGCTCTCCTGGGCCTTGGTAGGAGCCCTTGCAAGGGAGGGATCCTGAAGCTTATTGGCTTCTCAGTAAAAACATCTCTGATAAGACATAGTTCCATACGCTGGATGGATTCTGTAATTCTTTTGCACTTCAGTGCGCTTTTTGACGTTTTCCAACCCATGATTCTGCAATTCCAAATGCAGAAGTAACTGAGTAACACGGTCCATATCCCATGGTTAAAATATTTACTCCCATAGGCTACTTCGTTGACCTTGAAAGACCCAGCTTTACACTAGCATAAAGTTTTTAGACCTGTTTCTATTTGAAGAAGCTTTCTTACGTGCTTTCTGTGGATTCAACTAAGGTATCCTTAAAGCATGTGTCTCCCTTTGCTTTTTGGGTTTTGTTTCTCATTCATTTTTATTGTAGCTATGGTTTGATTTAAAATTGGCCATTTTGCAAATTCCTACCATTTGTCATTTGACTAAAGTTGATAAGCATTAGAACTTATTAAAATATGAAGGAAAAGTAGGGAATCATGTTACCTGGAATGGAAAAAAGTGATGTACCAAGATTTTTAATGAAAGCAGAAGGAATAGATCAGAGCCTTCATTTAGCCATTGGTAGGAAGTTTCACAGAACTAGTAACTTACTTAGCTGGGTCAACGTCAGAAGTAGCTCTTGCTTTTCACTGCTAAGGAAGATGAGGCCCAGAGAGAGAAACTTTCCATCATTTCTGAATAGAAAATTCCCCTCTGGATTGATAGAGCTTTCTTCATTATTTTTAAATGTTTCTATATGTATCTGTTGATAGTACGTGTAAGCAAATAACTAATTTACTGGGATTTTTTTTTTTTTTTTTGGCGGTACGCGGGCCTCTCACTGTTGTGGCCTCTCCCGTTGCGGAGCACAGGCTCCGGACGCGCCGGCTCAGCGGCCATGGCTCACGGGCCTAGCCACGATGCGGCATGTGGGATCTTCCCGGACCGGGGAACGAACCCGTGTCCCCTGCATCGGCAGGCGGATTCTCAACCACTGCGCCACCAGGGAAGCCCTTTGCTGGGATTTTTAATCCTAGGTGATAGAATTTCCCAAGTTTGATGGTGTCACTTAGAGTAAGTATTTGATGTTTTTTTGTTTTCATTGGTGGAAGGGTGATGTGGGGCATGGAACATTTGTCAATCTCAGGGTATGATGTTTTGGAAACCTGTAGATGAGAGCAAGATGTGGCATTAATCACTTAGAAATACCTTTTCCAGACTGTGGTGTACCTTCAATACAAAACAGATTGGATCTTTTCATGTCAAGTATGCACCTGTCCTCCCCTCGTCTGCTTAGGTTAAAGTGGTGTGTTCTGAAATACACTCTGTGAGATGCCTGTTTTAAATATGTATTTGATGCCACTTTGAGTTGAGAACTTGCCCTTGGCAAACTTCTGAGGGAACAGCTCCAGTTTAGAATTCTCTCCATCTCAATCTCAGATTACACAGGGTGGTGTTGAGGACCTCCATAGCACACTCCACTCCTCCTCACATTTAATATTCACTCAGTGATGGCTGACTACTTGCTCTTTCCCGAGTAGGCCTCACTAATTATTTTCTCTGTGCTTTTACACAACTGTTCTATTTGGTATATAATACTTGTTAAAGAAAAAATTGTTTGGTCAAGGAGAGAGTCTTTATCATACCCTTTGTCTTTCCCACAACCCTTTCCAAAATCCTTCCTTTTCCACAGTTTACTTAAGTGCTGTCTCCTTCTTGCAGTCATTCTTAGTTTTCCCTGTTGGAATCAATCAGTAAATACAACTCTCTTCCTCCCTCCCTCTTCTCTTCCCTGTGCTTGCAGAACCATTCTTATTTCATCCTGCCATGTTTTATTCTGCTTCTCTTGACTAGCCTATAAGTTACATGATGGAAGGAATGGTTTCCTGTATTTTTTTTTTTTGGCCTTATCCTTACTGCTTTGTATAAATAAAAGATGTTCAAATTTTTTGTTTGTTGTTATTCAACACATATTTATCAAGAACCTACTATTTGGCAGGTACTACTCTAAGCATTTGAGACATAGCAATGAACCAAACAGACAAAAAGTTCTGCCCTAATGAAACATATTAATTGAATTGGATTATACATTAATTGTATTATACTCATATTTTATTCTTTTTTTTCTTTTTTTCACACACACACACTGTATTTTATTTTTACAAGAGATAGACTGACACCAAGCATTGTAAATGGATGACCACAACAAAAGCAACAATGATTGCAATTACCAAACACGAAACACACTCACACTATGTCATAAAATTGACATTCAGTCCAGTAATCCTCCACTGTAACAGGTCCTTTACTTTGCAGTGAAAATTGATTTGTATCATATCTTATTCTTAAATCTATGGTTTTCTTCTTGATTTGTAAAAAGTTAGTCTTGTTCTGTAGTCTTTGATACCTCCTCACATTAATGTTTATCCTTAGCAAATAGCATTAGTAGGTATAATCCTGTAAGGTTCATTTTTACTGTTTTGGCAAAAAAATTTTATAGAATCCTTTAAAATTTTTCCAAAAATTAAGTCAGATGGTGGTTTAGTTGACAGATCTGTAGGATTGCGTACCACTTATTTACTTATGGATTTTAGTACTTTCTTGGACAGATCTTGCCTAACCACCATTTTCCTACCCAATTTTTGTCCAGTCACTCTGCCCTCTCCAACCTCTTATTCTCTGCTATTTTTCCAAATTACACATATCCTTCTCTGTATTCTGTCATTGGGCTACATGTTTGTTGTCTGTCTCCCTCAGTAGAGTGTAAGCTTTATGTGGGCAGGATCTTTGGCTTGGGCATGGCTGCATCCCCAGTGGCCATTATAATGTCAAGCAAAAAAAGATGTGCTCAATCAATTTTCTTTTAATGATTGAAAAATGAGTGAATAAACCTTGATTTCTGGGGAAGTTATATAACCTTTGGTATAGACAATCTCCCTTGTGAAACTAATTTTGGAAACTTGCCCCTTATGAAAAACTATGTCAATGCTAGCCAAACATTTCAACTGACTAGGGCCCTCTTTCAGGTATAGGTCCTATTCTTAATTTATTAAGTCACATGATTGGTTCCTATCTTTCTAATTCTGCTTTACATTTTTTCATTAATTGAATTTATTAGGAAATATAATAAATACCTTCACATTTATAATTTTATGAAATGACAGTCATCATACCAATGACAAAAATTGTTTGACTTACATTCTTATTTGAGATTCCAGTGTAATTAGGATTTGACCAATAAAATCATTAGTCTGAAGACTTGAAATTTATGGAAGTGTTTGTTCTGTGGCAAGTTATACAGGTTACAAGCTATTGATACTTTTGAAGATGGTTTAGGTGTGGTAATAATAGATGTGTAAATGTATGAGCTGTTTTACCCTGACTTATAACCATACTTAATTTTATAATTCCTACTTAATTATGGATTCTATATTTTAAGAAGTCACTTATTATTTACCCTGCTTCCTATAAATCCTAAACTGGATAATTTATCTAAACTGTAGAATGAGCATTATGTCTAAAATTTGCCTTTTTCTTATCATCAGCATTTCTTCATTTTTTCACCAACTTAGTTTCTTTCAGTAGATTATTGCCAGAGTTATCCAGAACCTAGAATGGTAGAGAATGGGATTTAATTGTTCATGAAAAAATAATCAATACACAGATCTTATAGGATGGATTTGTTACTAATGCTGTTTATGTGTAAATGTTAGTTTCTCCTGAATTGAAAATTTAAGGAGAAAGGTAGGAAATAAACATTGAGTCTATTAGGAAACATGCTGTTTGTGTGGTTATGGTCATTGTTATTGTTGTATGAATAGGTACCTAGAATTCTTCTACTTTTAACTAATAACCACCATAAGAATATTTTCCTCCCATAGAGTTTCACTCAATAAACAGAAAAAATGTATTTCTTAAGTTGAAACTATTTACACTGGGATAAAAGAAGCATTTTTGGTGATATATGTAATGGTTAAAAAGAATTTATTTTGCCTTTATACCTTCCTCCATTCCAGTTGTTTTCAAAATATCTTATCCTGAGATTCTAGTTATTCTTGGAATATTTCCTAAAACTTTCATAATCTTCTTACCATTGAGAAGGGGGACACAAATGCAAATAGACCAAACAGTTAACTTCATAGATGCTACCAACACTAAGCCATGATTAGGGTTCTGTAACACCACTTATGTGAATTTCATTTTATTTTATTTTTCTTTCCTGCTTTATTGAGAGATCATTGAAAATAACATTGTTTAGATTTAAGGTGTACAAAATGTTGATTTATATGCTTACATGTTGCAAAATGATTAGCACCATGGTGTTAGCTAACATCTCCATTATGTCACATAATTACCATTTCTTTTTTTGTGGTGAGAACATTTAAGATTTACTCTGTTAGAAACTTTCAATTATATAATACAGTGTTATTAACTATAATCACCATCCTATACATTTGATCCCCAGAATTTATTCATCTTAGAGCTGGAAGTTTTTATACTCTTTGACCAACATCTCCCCATATCCTCTACCCCACTCCCAGCCCCTGGTAACCACATTTTAGACTCTTTTTCTATGAGTTTGGCTTGTTTAGATTTCACATATAAGTGATTTCATACAGCATTTGTCTTTCTCTGTCTAACTTATTTAGCATAATGCCCTCAAGGTCCATATATGTTGTCACAAATGGTAGAATTTCCCTCTTTCTCAGGGTTGTTTTATATATATCTTATGTGTATATATATATACACACATATATGCATGTATGTGTGTATTTATGTATCTTTATATGTATTTATATATATATATATTTTTTTCCTTTATCCATGAAACATTTAGGTTGTTTCCATATCTCGGCTATTGTGATTAATGCTTCATTGAACATGGGAGGGCAAATATATCTTCAAATTTCTGTTTTCATTTTCTTTGGCTCTATAGCCATAAGTGAGATTGCTAGATCATATGGTAATTCTAGTTTTTAATATTTTGCAGAGGCTCCATGCTGTTCTCCACAGTGGCTGCACTAATTTATATTCCTACCAACAGTGCACAAGTTCTCCCTTTCCTCCTCATCCTCCACAACATTCATTATAACTCATCTTTTTGACAAGAAAGATCTGCTGATAACCTTATGAGGGTTCTCTTGTACATAACAAGCTGTTTTTCTTCTACTGCTTTTAAGGTTCTCTCCTTGTCTTTAACTTTTGACATTTTAATTATACTGTGTCTTGGTATGGTTTCTTTGGATTCTTCTTTTTGAAACTCTCTGGGCTTCTTGGTTCTGGATGTGTTTCTTCCCTGGTTAGTTTTCAGCCATTATTTTTAAAAAAAGCTTTCTGTCCCTTTTTCTCTCTCATCTCCTTCTGGGATCTCTGTAATGAATATATTGATCCATTTTATGATGTACTCTTAAGTCCCTTAACTATCCTCACTCTTTTTCATTCTTTTTTCCTTTTGCACCTGTGATTGGATGAATTCCACTGCCTTGTCTTCAAATTTGCTGATCCTTTCTTCCACTTGATCTAATCTGCTGTTGAACCCCCGACTGAAATTTTCAATTCATTTATTGTATTCTTCAGCTCTGTGACTTCTGTTTGGAACTGTCTTATCTTTTCTGTCTTTCTGTTGATATTCTCACTTTGTTCATGCATTGTTATCCAGACCTCTGTAAGCATCTTTATGACTTATTCTTGAACTCTTTATCAGGTAAGTCACTTATCTCTGTTTCATTAAATCTGTGTTTGGAGTTTTGTCTTGTTCTTTTGCTTGTAACATATGCCTCTGTTTCTTCATTTTCCTTGACTCTCTGTGTTTATTTCTGAATGCTAGATAAAACATGTACTTCTCTCTGTCTTGACCTAGTGGTTTTGTATAGGAGATGGACCTTGTCAATCAGCCTAGCCTGTGCTCCTGGTTGTTTCTCAAACTTTTTGGATCATCTAAGCTGGTATTTTGTTCTTAGTGGATCTCAGTAATTGAGAGTGTGCCAAGACCCACTGGTGTCTCAAAGGGGAGGATTACACTAAGCACTGAGATGCAAGCTGGTTGAAAGGTGGACTTTCAGGTAGCACCTGGGAAAGTATGTAGTTAGGCCACTTCTAAGGAGAAAATGGGAGATGGGCATTTTTGTCTGTTCCCTCTGAGTGGGGCCTGGGTGTATATATATGGGGAGGAGGGTGCTCCTGAGCCCATTAATAATTTCTTTATTTGCTACAGTCCTGTGGAACTCCTGAATGCAAGACCTGTTGGCAGAGCCAAGTGACCCAGGGGCCTGTTTCTCAGGTGGCAGCCACAATAGCTGGGGTGCCAGATGTGTGTACAAGCTTTTCCCAGGGAGATACTGGTGACTTGGAGTGGACTAGTGGGTGCCTTCCAGCTTCCCTTGTTTCTAGTCATTCCTAGGTGCATGCTAAATTAGAAACCTGATCCTCAGGCAGCAGCTTTTAAAGTAACTGCAATGAATTTTAGGAAGCAGCAGGAAACACCTTGGGAAATAGACATAGTATGGATGGCCTGGTTCACAGTTTCCTTTGTCCATAAAAAACATGCCAAGCTGTTGTCGGGTCCTTCAAATCTTTTGAGGCTTTCCTAGGCTTCCTATCTCAGTCATCTCTAGTTCCAGCATGACATCTCAGTTTTATCTCAATTGCCAAGAGTTCTCAGTAATACCTGCCCTGGGCATTGTGATGAAAAGGATTGTGAAGGGCTCAAAAATTTTGTTTTAATGAATAAATGGTTTAAAAGCATGGCTTAGAATCCTGGATACCACAACTTACAATAAGGAGGACTTACTTCATTTCTACTGGTATATCTTAAGCTTGTGAAAGGCCTAGAACTAACAGCTTTTATTTTGCCCACCACATACAACAAAATGCCTTGCAGGGAATAGGCAATCAATATCAATTGAATTCACTGAATGGGTGAAATTTTTATCTGATGCATATCAATTCCAGCATTTCACCCAGAGTCCTTATTGGTATATGATCTTTATTAATATAAATTATGACTATTTTTAGAAACAGAGGTCTCTGCCAACACTGTTTGGAAGTTATGCTAATGCAGAGGTAGTGATTTTGTCAAAAAAAACCCCAAAAAACAGCCTGTGTTATGATACAATTCTGGCTGTGTTTCTTGGTGGTATGTTAACATTCCTCAGAGTTGAAAAATGTAAGCATATGCTATCAATTAGTGGGCTCATGAGGAAAAATTGGAATTACCTCATCTTGTTTACAACTAGGCTTCATGGAAGTTTGAGATTCCACACTTTAGTAAGGCATGTTGTCTGAATGCTTTCAAGTTATCTACCAAGGATTTATTCTTCTCCTCAGAGCAAAAACATATGTTTCTAATATATGCATAATTTAAAAATCCCTGTGGTGCTGGTTTCATTTTTGAAGTGAATATTTAACAAAATTTATAGAGTTACTCTTTTATAAACTTACACATTTTTTTTAATGATCATTATATCAGGAATTTTTGACAACTACACATGTCATTCTGGACTTCTTTGTAGCCCTGTCTCAAGTTTAAGGTTTTTTTCTAATCATGATATTATAAACATCTACTTATATGAAACAAACTTAGAAGTTTACTTTTTCTTTGAAGAAGTATGAATTCTCCATCAAGACCCCAAAAAAATTTCCAGGAATTCTTTTATGTGATAGCTTTGTACTTCATCTTCTTTTACTGTCCCTCTCCTTTGTCTTCTTGGACATTATTTTCCTCTGTCATTTTGGAAATTATGGGCTTGCACAGTTGAATATGAGCCATCACCTCTATACAGAATATCATTGACTCCACATGTCAATGACATGTAAAGCTGAATAAGCATTTGGGAAATATGAAAATATTTACAATACAGTTCGAATAACTGTAGACACACACCTCTTCTTTCTTTTACAAGAATGGTCTTATGTGGGTTGAAAGATCACTGACCAATACTCTCCTTTACCCACATAGACAGGGTTTACTTTTCTCCTTCCCACAGTTTGTTCTCAGCTCTGATTCCTTAGTCTAAGTGAGGTGACTGTATCCAGCAGGCATTTTATTAGGACCTATGACTTGTTAGTTAGCTCATGTGATTTGAGAAAACTACTTGCTAACAAATATAGTATGATGAACAGTGGGTCATAATGAGAACTAAAATTTATAGACCTAATTTTAGCACTCCCTCCTTCTTTCTATAGCTACATATAGGGGAGCATAAGCTTCAAATCAGAGACCTGGGTTCACTACCAGCCCAGCTGTTAGCTCTCTGTTTGATCTCAGACAAGTTACCACTTAGGTGAGCTTTATCTCTGTTTCTTCGTCCTATAAAATGATGATCATGGAGCCCCCCTCCCCGCTCCCTTGTGGGGTTGCTGTATGGCCTGTGTGAGTAATGCATGTAATGTGCTTAATACAATGATGGCACATAAGTTGTTTCACTGAAATGTAAACTGTTATTATCATTACATTTTATCATTTATGATACTGATATGTATGGTGAGCAGCAAGAAGGAAATCCTTACTGGTGAAAAATAAGAGCTTTTGGTGTAGTATTCTTGTAGATATATGTAAATTTGCATGTGGTGTCAGTGTTCGAGGTAACAAACAACTGATTTACAAGGTACTTTTGAATATTACCACCTGTTTTCGGTAAGGCATAGCACTGGGAGACTTAGAACACTTCTTGTTTGGAGAAGTTTTTGTAGAAGTATGGTAAATCATTAATGGAATATTTGCACAATTTTGGATAGATTCTTCATACACACACACAATTTTCTATTTTTATTTGGATGTTTTACTTATTGAGAAAGGGAAAGAAATCAGTTCAGGTGAAAGATTTAGATAAAAATAAATACAAATAGAATTTTTTTAAATTTATTTATTTATTTATTTATTTATTGGCTGTGGGCTCTTCGTTGCTGTGCGTGGGCTTCTCTTGTTGCAGAGCACCGACTCTAGCTGCAGGCTTCAGTAGTTGTGGCTCATGGGCTCAGTAGTTGTGGCTCGTGGGCTCTAGAGCACAGGCTCAGTTGTTGTGGCACATGGGCTTAGTTGCTCCGCAGCATGTGGGATCTTCCTGGACCAGGGATTGAACCCATGTCCCCTGCATTTGCGGGTGGATTCTTAACCATTGCACCACCGGGGAAGTCCCTACAGATAGAATTTAACAGACCTACAGAGCAGGCTAAGAAAAAAACAACAAACTCATTTTATTTATAAAGAACAAAAGGTAACATTTACACAGCTGTTACAATATGCCAGCACTCATCTGAGCACTTCACGTGTATTAGTTCATTAATCCTCATAACTGTGAAGTGGACACTATTAATATTGCCATTTTACAAATGAGGAAATTAAGGCACAGAAAAGGTAAGTGACTTGTTTGTGGTCACATGACTAATGTATGGGGATTAGGGATTTGAAGCCGTGTAGTATGGCTCCAGAACCTTTGCTTTAAGCCAATATACTAGCTCAAAATAAAAGGTCTTTTCACATATTTCCAAGTAATACCACCTTTGACCCAAGAAATAGAGACCCTTGCCCTAGGCCCTATGTTTTAGTGAGCTCTGCTAGTCACACACACACACACACACACACACACACACACACACACCCCACACACACACACACCCCACACACAGAAACATCTGAAATAGCATGAGCACCTGATCTGTGCTGGCGAAGTGTGGCCTGCAGCCCACTCAGGCCATGGGAACAACTTTGGGCATTTCTTGTCCTGAGTCCCCAGCAGGGCATCTGCATCTGAATGTCCTGAGGTGTGTGAGCTGCCAGTGGCAGAGGGAAGCTGCCTCTGAGGGTTCAAGTGGTGGAAGTGCTTAAGTAAGGGAGAAGATTAATTCACCTGCCAAATCCTTCTTCCCAGGTGGCATGCATACAGTAGATTTTTATTGCATTGAAAAATAGAATGTTCTCTATTAGTTGTGAACATCCATTTTCTTGCTTCTGCTCCTGTTCCAATTTCAGGTTCAAGAGGTATTAACCCTCTAGTGTGGTATTCAAAACATGCTAACTAATTAACATTTTGCAAAATAAAACAGTCCATGCTATTCTTAAAAATATACGTATAAACTTAGACATAACATGCATAAGGTGTGACACCTACACTGGCGACTATAGATGGACATGAAACACTAGATTTGTAAATATTTTTATTTTGAAGTAATTATGAAGACTTAATATGATTAAAGGTTTCAAAATATTAACAAAACAATTTAAGCTGTATTTTTAAGGTAGGATGAAGTATGTTTCATTGAACAATTTATAATTTTTAAATATTTAGACTTACTGTGTATTGACCTCCATTTATACTCTTGCTGTGGGCAAAGGATAAGCCTGTTTCAAATATCTAAATGTTTGACAGAGTTTGAACTTGAGCAACCACATGATTTTCCTATCTTTTTACTTGTTTTCGGAAGGAAAATTTGAGACCCTATAAAATCCAGATTTCACTTCCTCTACCCTAGATGGTACCTATAGTTATAATTTTTGTCCGTTTGATTATTTATTAGTGTTTTTCAAGGTTGTATGAATTAAGAAACAAGATCTCTTTCAGAAATTCTGTTAAGAACACAGGTTCTTCCTACTCCAAGGCAGCCTGGCTTTAAATTCTGGCTCTGCTGATCTTTAGCTGTGTATTGTTCTTCAAATTAGCTGTGCTCTTGTCTCAATTCATCCCTGAAATAGAGGTGCTAAAGGGTCCACCTTCTAGTGTTATTGTGAGAACTGACTCCAAGAAAACCCCAGATGGAAGTTAGGTATAATTATTTTATTTAATTTTCAGTGCCTTCAGCTGTTTTATTAAGATGACCATTTAAAAAAATCACTCAACAATTTATTTGAGGAATTTCACCGCTTTCTCCAGAATAAGACAAAAATTTTCTCCAACAGATTTTATAATTTTTGTGTGGCTTGCCCATTTCTATGTAACATATTACATTTTCCTTCTTTTTTGTATTTGGTGAATAAAATTAAGAAAAGCAGAAGAAAAAAATGCTCCCCTCCATTTTTATGATTTGTGGCCTTTATACTGTTTTGGATTAGCAAATATTTTTGCTAAAAGTCTGTGTAAAGGGAACTGCCCCACCACAGACACACCATGCACCTCTTCCTTCTCCTTCTTTCTTTTCTTCTGGAAGGTCCAGGTCCCTTGGCCTCAAGCCTCAAACCCAGCAAAGAAGTATGAGAATTGAGGAGGGTAGCCATCATGTCTTTACTTTTCTCTCACAAAACAAAAGCCTACCCCAGAGCTGTGCACATAGTAGGCACCAGGTGGATACTTTGATATTTGCTACAAGTTTAAACAAATTATGTGGTTGAAGTAGGCTGTTTTCAAGTAGAAGTTGGTAACTCATCTCAACAATGACAGAAATGTTTTCATGCAAAGTACTATTTATGATGGCATTTTAAGGGGGTGATTCTTTTTTCTGATGATTGAGAGTGGTGCAGGAAGAAGGTGTTTGGGACTTTTGGAAAGCAAGTGTCTGAAATTTGCTCTAATATTACAATAGGCCCCACTCAGGAATGGTTAGTGCTTGGAACAAGTACTATAGTTATGTTAAAATAAGAACAGAGCTGGTACAGGTCAAAGCCCAGTTGCTTACCAGTTGGACAGATTGAAACTATAAGCCTCAGTTTCTTCATTTTATTGATAAAATCAGGATAATAGCAATACCTTCTCATAGAGTTGGGGTGGGCATTCTTAGAAAAGTCTGTGTAAAGTACTTAGCACAATTGAAGAATACAATTACTACTCTACAAATACGTTATCATTATTAAGTTTTTACTGAAGTGTCAGAGTAACCTCTATATAACATTAGCCTCTGTGAACTGTTTGGGACCTGGATCCTAACCGTTTAGTGACCACCCTGTTTATTCCTGGCATTGTTCTAGAAGTTTCATGTTCTTTTCCCAGCAACACTAACCAGTAGATGTTCTTATATCCTTGTCACAGGAAGAACAGAGAAATGCAAAGTCTCAGTTTCTGGTTATCGCAAAAATGTTCATGTACTGCATTTTAAAGGTTTGGAAATGCCTCTATATGTGACAAATCACGTCTTGAAAGAATATAATAAAACTTTCTTTGTAATTACTGTGATATAAAGACTGTTGATGTACTAATACCCTAATAAATGCCTCAATATGTGTAGCATGTTTGGTAGAAGTACATGGCCTGATGTGCTTATGACTTTATTTTGAAACCATATGAGCTATCATCTAAGAATTACACAAAGAATCAACAACTCTGTTGAGTGTGCAGCTCTGGCTGAAGTCTGGGGCAAACATTTTGACCTCATTTACCCTCTCATTCAAGAATAGAGTAGTGATGGTTTCCAGAAGTACTGTAAGGGATGACTTGTTGAAGAACAAAACGATTTAATATAAAAAGCTGTGTTAAGAGGAAATAAATAGTGACCTCACTTAAGTCACCTTGTAATTATTCAAATCCTAACCATATAATCCATATCCTTTGGGCCAGTCTGGTCATATCACTACTCCTTAGCACAACTGGAGTTTTATACTTATTGGAGAAGGAGTTTTAAACCATTGGATAAAATTTTACCATGGACATCATCTCCCATAATTATATCCTACACCAGTCCCATGTACAACTGTGTGCCTAGTTACAAAAGGTAGCTTGAATTGTTGTCCAGGTTATTAAATATTGACCACTCTTGAATGAGGCAACTTAATTGCAATCCTGGAAACCTCTACAGAATAAGACACTTGTAAAAGATGCTTTTTGAATGACTGCATACATGATACGTATTGAATGAAAGGACCTATATCTTCTATGTATCCTCCCTCATTCCAAGCTGAGTACCTTGCATTTAGTAGAGTCTGAAAATGTTTGCTGGATGAAGAAATGAAGTGTGGGGACTATTGGTAACTGTAATTTGTCCATTGCTTCCTTTTCCTCATTCTAGGATGAAATCGAGTTGAATAAATACACCATTTGCATTTCTTATTTTTCATTAACATTTGGTTTTAAGTTACACAATAAGTGCAATGCTTTCCATTTGCAGTTTTTCCATCATTCCTGATATTTTGACCAATACCCCCATTATGGTAGCTATAGATAAGAGAGCTGCTTTTCTCTTTTTTTTCTTTTACAATCTTGTAGCCCTTTTTTTGTTTTTGTTTTTGTTCTTGCAGGAAAAATATGATAGTTATTAAACATTTGGATTCTTGAACAAGTGCTTAGGGAAAACTCAAACTGTGGCTCATTTTATAACTTCAATTAGTAATTTTAGATTGAAATTACTACTTTTTCAAGGTACACATTACAAAAACTTAACTGCAGTAATATCTGGAGTTTTAGAACTTAATGCTAGATTCTTTAAGTGCCTTAGTAATTCTCTTGGGAAATGTTTAGGCACATCTGCAGATTGTATTACTTTTTTCATTCCACTGGGGGAGTATTGAATGAGTTATTGTTTCAAAGTATGGGTTTTGAAATAATCTGCTCCAGAACTAAGAGCACTAACTCACATTCTTATCTCCTCATATACCAGTAAGAGGGATTTGCTTTCAATCATGAAATATATGAAGAGATAAGCATGATACTAGAGATTGTAGGATGCTTCCTTCTAAAGATTGGAGCTGTATATCTGGCCTTTCCAAACATTAACAGTAATGGAGATTGCATGTGCAGGTATTCATTACAGAGATGATAGGCTTTTCTATGGAGTGTGTTTTATAGACCAAATCTTAAAGGAAAATGGTGAGAATATTTCTTACATATCAAATTCGCTTTAGCTACAAAAATTAAATCTTTCTCTCTTTCTCCTCCTCTCATTTTCTTTGTCTTTTTTTGTCTCTAAACAGTCAGTGATAATGTGACAAAAAATAGATATTATAATGGGAATTTTAGATGTAGATGGCAGAGTCTTGCTGTGAATGAAAGCAGGAGCTTGTAAATCTCCCACCAACCTCCTTTTTATAGGGCCCAGATTAGAGTTGAGCAGGCTGCCCACTTCAGCGGGAAGAGTGATTTTCAATAGTCAAAACCTTTTCTGTTTATAATTTACACATAATTCTTTTTTTAAACTTTTTATTTTATATTGGAATATAGATGATTAACAATGCTGTGCTAGTTTGAGGTGCACAGCAATGTGACTCAACCATATATATACATGTATCCATTCTCCCCCAAACTCCCCTCCTATCACCTCCTGTCTGTGCTGTGATAGGTGCTGAATATACAGCATTTTAGAAATAAACATCTAATTCTTGCAACCATGGAGATTACAGTTTAGATAGGTGACATAAAACAAACAAAAATGAATAAATATACTGAAATGAGAGAGTAGTGGGATTAATTTAGGTTAGGTGGATTCTCAGATAAGGCGTTTGAGGGCATAATATTTAAACTGAGATCTGAAGAGTAAGTAGAAGTGAGTGAGGTTAAGAATAGAGGGTAGAGAGAAAAAACCCAGGCCCAATTGGAAAGGACCCAGAGAAAGGATTATTGAAGTCTTAAGGCCAGGAGAGCGCCGTTGTAGTGCTGACCACTAGGGAATAACATTTCTCAGTTTCTGCATCAAACAACAGAAAATAATCCTAAGCGACTGTGCAGTGGGTTTCCATGGAAAGTGATTTTTGCTGAATTTGGAGGATGTAAAGTTGTAAGCACTGAATCTTTGAATGAGATTCATCCATCTAAAGATGGCAGAGGAGTAAGACGTGGAGATCATCTTCCTCCCCACAAATACATCAAAAATACATCTACATGTGGAACAGCTCCTACAGAACACCTACTGAACACTGGCAGAAGACCTCACACTTCACCAAAGCCAAGAAACTCGCCACGTACCTGGCCGTGTGGCTGACAGGGTCTTGGTGCTCTGGCCAAGTGTCAGGCCTGAGCCTCTGAGGTGGGAGAGCTGAGTTCAGGACATTGGTCCACCAGAGACCTCCCGGCCCCTCATAATATCAGTTTGCGAGAGCTCTCCAGAGACTCCATCTCATGCTAGGACCCAGCTCCAGTCAATGACCAGCAAGCACCAGTGCTGGACACTCCATGCCAAACAACTAGCAAGACAACAAACACAACCCCACCCATTAGCACAGAAGCTTCCTAAAATCATAATAAGTTCACAGACACCCCAAAACACACTAACAGAGGTGGTCCTGCCCACCAGAAAGACAAGATCCAGCCTCATCCATCAAAACACAGGCACCAGTCCCCTCCACCAGGAAGCCGACACAACCCACTGAACCAACCTTACCCACTGGGAGCAGACACCAAAAACAATGGGAACTATGAACCTGCAGCCTGTGAAAAGGAGGCCCCAAACACAGTACGTTAAACAACATAAGAAGATAGAGAAATACACAGCAGATGAAGGAGCAAGGTAAAAACCACCAGACCAAAGAAATGAAGAGGAAATAGGAAGTCTACCTGAAAAAAAGAATTCAGAGTATTGATAGTAAAGATGATCCAAAATTTTGAAAATAGAATGGAGAAAATACAAGAAATGTTAAACAAGGACCTAGAAGAACTAAAGAGCAAACAAACAATGATGAACAACACAATAAATGAAATTAAAAATTCTCTAGAAGGAATCAATAGCAGAATAACTGAGTCAGAAGAAAGGATAAGTGACCTGGAAGATAAAATAGTGGAAATAGCTACCACAGAGCACAATAAAGAAAAAAGAATGAAAAGAACTGAGGACAGTCTCAGAGACCTCTGTGACAACATTAAACTCACCAATATTCGAATTATAGGGGTCCCAGAAGAAGAAGAAGAGAAAAAGAAAGGGTCTTAAAAGATATTTGAAGAGATTATAGTTGAAACCTTCCCTATTATGGGAAAGAAAATAGTGAATCAAGTCCAGGAAGTACAGAGAGTTCCATACAAGATAAATCCGAGGAGAAACATGCCAAGACACATATTAATTAAACTATCAAAAGTTAAATACAAAGAAAAAATACTAAAAGCAACAAGGGAAAAGCAACAAATAATATACAAGGGAATCCCCATAAGGTTCACAGCTGATCTTTCAGCAGAAACTCTGAAGCCAGAAGGGTGTGGCAGGACATATTTAAAGTGATGAAATGGAAAAACCTACAACCAAGATTACTCTACCCAGCAAGAATCTCATTCAGATTCAACGGAGAAATTAAAACATTTACAGACAAGCAAAAGCTAAGAGAATTCAGCACCACCAAACCAGATTTACAACAAATGCTAAAGGAACTTCTCTAGCAGGAAACACAAAAGAAGGAAAAGACCTACAATAACAAACCCAAAACAATTAAGAAAATGGTGTTAAGAACATACATATTGATAATTACCTTAAATGTAAATGGATGAAATGCTCCAACCAAAAGACATAGACTGTCTGAATGGATACAAAAACAAGACCCATATATATGCTGCCCACAACAGACTCACTTCAGACCTAGGAACGTGTACAGACTGAAAGTAAGGGGATGGAAAAAGATATTCCATGCAAATGGAAATCAAAAGAAAGCTGAAGTAGCAATTCTCACATCAGACAGAATAGACTTTAAAATAAAGACTATAACAAGAGACAGAGAGAGACACTACATAATGATCAAGGGATCAATCCAAGAAGAAGATATAGCAATTGTAAATATTTATGCACCCAACATAAGAGCACCTCAATACATAATGCAAATGCTAACAGCCATTAAAGGGGAAATCAACAGTAACACAATCATAGTAGGGGACTATAACACCCCACTTTCACCAATGGACAGACCATCAAAATGAAAATAAATAAGGAAACACAAGCTTTAAATGACACGTTAAACAAGAGGGACTTAATAGATATTTGTAGGACATTCCATCCAAAAAAAAAAAAACAGAATACACTTTCCTCTCAAGTGTTCATGGAATATTCTCCAGGATAGATTATATCTAGGGTCACAAATCAAGCCTTGGTAAATTTAACAAAATTGAAATCGTATCAGGTAACTTTTCTGACCACAGCGCAATGAGACTAGATATCAATTACAGGAAAAAATCTGTAAAGAATACAAACACATGGAGGCTAAACAATACACTACTAAATATCCAAGAGATCACTGAGAAAATCAAAAAATACCTAGGAACAAATGACAATGAAAACACGACAACCCAAAACCTATGGGATGCATCAAAAGCAGTTCTAAGAGGGAAGTTTATAGCAATACAGTCCTACCTCAAGAAACCAGAAACATCTCAAATAAGCAACCTAACCTTACATCTAAAGCAATAAGAGAAAGAAGAACAATGCAGAAATACAAAGGATCGTGAGAGATTACTACAAGCAACTCTATGCCAATAAAATGGACAACCTGGAAGAAATGGACAAATTCTTATAAATGCACAACCTCTCGAGACTGAACCAGGAAGAAATAGATAATAAAAACAGACCAATCGCAAGCACTGAAATTGAAACTGTGATAAAAAATCTTCCAACAAACAAAAGCCCAGGACCAGATGGCTTCACAGGCAAATTCTATCAAACATTTAGAGAAGAGCTAACACCTATCCTTCTTAAACTCTTCCAAAATATAGCACAGGGCTGAACACTCCCAAACTCACTCTACAAGGCCACCATCACCCTGATACCAAAACCAGACAAAGATGTCACAGAAAAGAAAATTACAGGCCAATATCACTGATGAAAACAGATGTAAAAATCCTCACCAAAATACTACCAAACAGAATCAACAGCACATTAAAAGGATCATACATCATGATCAAGTGAGATTTATCCCAGGAAAGCAAGGATTCTTCAATATACACAAATCAATCAATGTGATAAACCATATTAACAAATTGAAGGAGAAAAACCATATGATCATCTCAATAGATGCAGAAAAAGCTTTTGACAAACTTCAAAACCCACTTATGATAAAAAAAATAAAGTAAGCATAGAGGGAACCTCCCTCAACATAATAAAGACCATATATGACAAACCCACAGCCAACATCGTCCTCAATGGTGAAAAACTGAAAGCATTTCCACTAAGATCAGTGAAAAGACAAGGTTGTCCACTCTCACCACTATTATTCAACATAGTTTTGGAAGTTTTAGACACAGCAATCAGAGAAGAAAAAGAAATAAAAGGAATCCAAATTGGAAAAGAAGTAAAACTGTCACTGTTTGCAGATGACATGATACTTTAAATAGAGAATCCTAAATATGCTACCAGAAAACTACTAGAGCTAATCAAAGAATTTGGTAAAGTAGCAGGATACAAAATTAATGCACAGAAATCTCATGCATTCCTATACACTAATGATGAAAAATCTGAAAGATAAATTAAGGAAACACTCCCATTTACCATCGCAACAAAAAGAATAAAATACCTAGGAATAAACCTACCTAAGGAGACAAAAGACCTGTATGCAGAAAACTATAAGACATTGTTGCAAGAAATTAAAGATGATACAAACAGATTGAGAGATATACCATGTTCCTGGAGTAGAAGAATCAATATTGTGAAAATGACTGTACGAACAAAAGCAATCTACAGAGTCAATGCAATCCCTATCAAACTACCAATGGCATTTTTCACAGAACTAGAACAAAAAATTTCACAATTTGCATGGAAACACAGAAGACCCCGAATAGCCAAAGCAATCTTGAGAAAGGAAAACGGAGCTGGAGGAATCAGGCTCCCTGACTTCAGACTATACTACAAAGCTACAGTAATCAAGACAGTATGGTACTGGCACAAGAACAGAAATATAGATTAATGGAACAGAATAAAAAGCTCAGAGATAAACCCATGCAAATATGGTCACCTTATCTTTGTTAAAGGAGGCAATAATATACAATGGAGAAAAGAAAAACAAAAATAAACAAATGGGACCTAATGAAACTTAAAAGCTTTTGCACAGCAAAGGAAAACATAAACAAGACAAAAAGACAACCCTCAGAATGGGAGAAAATATTTGCAAACAAAACAACTGACAAAGGATTAATCTCCAAAATATAGAAGCAGCTCTTGCAGCTCAATATCAAAAAAACAAACAACCCAATCCAAAAATGGACAGGATACCTAAATAGTTATTTCTCCAAAGAAGATATACAGATTGCCAACAAACACATTAAAGGATGCTCAACATCATTAATCATTAGAGAAATGCTAATCAAAAGTACAATGAGGTATCACCTCTCACCGGTCAGAATGGCCATCAGTAAAAAATCTACGAACATTAAATGCTGGAGAGGGTGTGGAGAAAAGGGAACCCTCTTGCACTGTTGGTGGGAATGTAAATTGATACAGCCACTATGGAGAACAGTATGGAGGTTCCTTAAAAAACTAAAAATAGAACCACCATATGACCCAGCAATCCCACCACTGGACATATACTCTGAGAAAACCATAATTCAAAAAGAGTCATGTACCACAATGATCATTGCAGCTCTATTTACAATAGCCAGGACATGGAAGCAACCTAAGTGTCCATCAACAGATGACTGGATAAAGAAGATGTGGCACATATATGCAATGGAATATTACTCAGCCATAAAAGTAAATGAAATTGAGTTATTTGTTGTGAGGTGGATGGACCTAGAGTCAGTCATACAGAGTGAAGTAAGTCAGAAGGAGAAAAAGAAATACCGTATGCTAACACATATATATGGAATCTAAAAAAAAAAAGGTTCTGAAGAACCTAGGGGCAGGACAGGAAGAAAGATGCATATGTAGATAATGGACTTGAGGACATGGGGAGGGTGAAGGGTAGGCTGGGACGAAGTGAGAGAATGGCATGGACATATATACACTACCAAATGTAAAATAGATAGGTAGTGGGAACCAGCCACATAGCACAGGGAGATCAGCTCGGTGCTTTGTGACCACCTAGAGGGGTGGGAGGGAGACACAAGAGGGAGGAGATATGGGGATATATGTATATGTATAGCTGATTCACTTTTGTTATACAGCAGAAACTATCACACCACTGTAAAGCAATTATACTCCAATAAAGATGTTAAAAAAAAAAGAATAGAGGGAAGTCATTTCTAGGTAGAGGAATCTACAAAAAAACAAATATTAGTTAGGAAATATCTTGATGCATTTGAATAATTGACAAGACACAAGTTTCGTTGGCATGCTATGAGCCCAAAACAGGATTGGAAACCTAGGTGGGAGTCAGATCATGCAAAGTTTTGTGGGTGTATTTAGGAGTTCTAATTTTGTTTTCAATTTAGTAGAAAGCCTTCTTGAACTGTATAAAGGAGAGCACCATAACCTGATGTACTTTTTAAGACTATCACTCGGTAGTGTGGGTTGGAAGGGAGAAAGTACATGGGAAAAACCACCCAGGAGACTATTGCATTTGTGCATGTAAGGGATGATGTCATGACTAAAGTTTTGGCAGTACAGTTGGAGAAAATAAAACTGAAAAAGCATACGTGGGTATAGGTGTAGTAATAGATTAGATGAGAGTTGGCAAACCATTGGATGAGGATGGTGAGAGAGAGGGAGATCTCTAAGTTGAAGCTTAGATTTTTTTTTGTCCTGAGCAACTGGGTAGATTAATGCTATTTATTGAACAGGAAGACATGCTTTGAGGGGAAAGGTGAAGAGTTTATCTTAGAAAAGTAAATCTGGGATACTTCTGTCTCAAGTGGGTTTGGGAATATATTATTGTGGTCCCCTAGGCACAGAAATTATATTGTATGGGTGAGACAACCTAAGGAGACTATATGCAGAGAGAAAAGTAGAAGGGACCAGGACTGATTACCAAAGAATTCCAACATTTAGAGTTTGGTTAGAGGAGGAAGAGCCAGCAGATGCTACCGAAAGATGGGTTGGGGAAGCCACAAGAGGCAAGAGGATAGTCATGAAGCTAAGCTGAGTCAGTGACTAAGAAAGAGATTATGTCAAGATAGAGGGGTGGCTAACGTGCTAAACGCTGCTGAAAAGGCTGCTAACTTAGGAATCAAAGCATGTCCAATTACATTTAACAACGTGAAGATCATTTGGTGTGTAAGATAAGAAGAAGTTGGTGAAGTTATGGAGGTTGACGCAAGGCTGGATGGAGGTCAAGAATGAGTGGGGAGGGAGAGTGTTGACAACATGTGTAGATAACTCTTTAAGGATTTTTTTCTCTGAAAAGAAGTAGAGAAATTGGAAAGTGGGAAGTAACTGGAGGAGATTGTGAGACTAATAGGATTGTTTTTTAATATGGGAGATGCTAGAATCAAAAGAGAGAGGTTAACCCTTAGAGGGAAGACCTTGCAAAGAGAATTAATCAGTGAGAGTCAGAGGCATGTGAGGAACTGGCCTTCATTGAGAAAGGAGAAGGGGAAGATGGGCGGAGACCCATAACATTTTGTAATTTGGTGATGCAATTAGGTGAGGGGTGAAAGGGTTTGGGAGGTTTGAGGAAGAAAAAAGCAAGCTTACTAGGAGAATATTATGAAAAGTGTACCCATTTGAGAACTATTCCACAGAATCTTGATGTATAAAATTGGTAAAAGGAGAGAGGTTTTGTTTCAAGATGAGGGGGAGGGGCAGCATTTTGCCCATTCAGTTTTCTTGGCACTACTGGGGCAGCCTCAGAGGAACACTCGGGCTCCAAAGCACTTCATTTAAAAACACTGACACTAGGGAAAATGTTCCTGGCAAGGCATACAGAATTCCCAGTGAAAAATCAAGTTCTAGAAGAGCTGCTGGCTTGTGAAACTCAGATTATTTAGGTTCAGCTGACAGAAAGCAAGATGAATATCCATACCTGGGACCTGGGAGACCACAGAATAGGGAAGAGAGCCACTCAGAAGGCACTGGGGAAAGAACCGAGGCAAACTCCATCTACTTTATAATTTTATAGTAGCTTGAACTTGCTTTTTCTAAGCAATTGTTTAATGTCACAGGAAAATGTTGGACCTGCATGTTCTCAGCCCTCCTGTGGAGTGACTCATTCTCTTCTTGGGTCAACCTTAAAAACATGTGAGGGAATGAGAGTGCAGGACACATTTTTAAAATCCCAAGATGATGTTTTGGGTTTTCCCTATAACCAGTATTGATTTTCTACTTTTATGGAATTCAACACATTTATCTTGTCAGAAAAAGCTAACACCATTGAGTATCTTTTTTTTTTTTTTTTTTTTTTTTGCGGTACGCAGGCCTCTCACTGTTGTGGCCTCTCCCCGTTGCGGAGCACAGGCTCCGGACGCACAGGCCCAGCAGCTGTGGCTCACAGGCCCAGCTGCTCCGCAGCATGTGGGATCTTCCCAGACCGGGGCGCACGAACCCGTGTCCCCTGCATCGGCAAGCAGACTCTCAACCACTGCGCCACCAGGGAAGCCCTGGGAAGCCCTGAGGTACCTTTTTTAAAAAGGGGATTACATTTATCAAAATTTTGATAAATTACTTATGCATGTGCCAGTGATATCATTTTCTTTCAGGAAGATCAGAATCAGTGCTTTTTTTTTCTGAAGACATGTTTTAATTATTAAAAAAAGGTAATAATTTTTTTTACTTACAGTAAAGCTATAATTATTAATTATAAAAACATGTCCTTTTGGCAGTGACGTTTTCTAATCTGTGAGGAAAGCTATTATTTTTCAGAATATCATTCTAAGTGATTTTAAAATGGTAAAAATAATGGGTCCAGTTTGCTGTCTGTTTTGCTGTCTTTGTACTTGGGTTTCTGGATAGTGCAGGGCTCTGGGGAGTTCTGCTGGGTGTGAGCATAGGCACTTTTCTTTTCTCTTTTGTAAAATGTGAATTATAAAATTACCTTTCTCACAAGGTTGTTCTATGGATTTAATGAGTTCATATACCCAAAACACTTCAGCTGTTGCCTGGTAAGCAGTAGCCATAAGCTAGTTTAAACATACGAAAAAGCTACAGAACCCACTGGGAGGCCACATGATATCCATGAAAACGCATTGTCTTTGAGTCAGACTTACAGAGATTCAAATTCTGGTACTGTCATTTATTAGCTGTGTGATCTTGAGAATGACACCTTCCTCTCTGAGCCTCGGCCTACTTACCCTTACTAACTTGGTGACCCCACTTTTTCTCTAATCTTTAGTTACTTCATCTTCAAACTAGAAATAGTCATCCTTCCTTCACTGGGCTGATGTGACAATTATGTGGGAAAATGTGTAGAAAATATATGGGAAAACATCATATATAAGGTTTGTTTAACAGTTGCCGGGGATGTTTATATAAGGTCAGCCTCTCCTTTATTGCCAGCCAGATTTGCTTCCATCCTGACAGATATGACTGTAGCTATTTCTGACAGCTTACTCAATCCTCATGATCTGTTGCACCTACAAGTCCCTGCATATCAGATCATTTTTGCAGTGAGGTGTAGATTTTGGAAAAAGTCAAAATCAAGATTATGAAGCCGTTAGTTATATAATAATTGTCATTTTGTTTTACATAAACAGTATGGGCTTTACGCTAAGTACATAAAACCAGACTCCTAAGGAGTAAATCTTAGCTCATTGCTCATTCAAGGGCAACCTTAGAACCTTTCAGCAGCTGTGAAAACTGACTCATTAACGACAACTTGTTAGCCTTTCTCCGGCAAGTGCATGTCTCAGAGTGTTGTTGCTGCAGTGAATCAAATGTGAATCAGTTTAGGATACATACCCTAGAGGCTATAAGCTCAATCACACTGGGTAAAGTGTTTACTGTGACTAGCTCTATCTGGGTCATGTAAAAATAGAGAAGGGCTGAAATATGGAAATGTATGGAATGGAGGACGCATCTCTTCTTTAGATACAAATTAAGGATGCTGTGGTACCTATCTCTTAAAAGAAAAGGAATTCATAGTTGAACCTATAGTTTAATACTATATACATATGTACTTTATATACTATGTATATCCTTTTTTAAGAAAGGAAAGGCAATTATCAGTATGATTTTAATTTTTAAATATATTCAACTGAAAAACCATGTATAAAATTATTTCTACAATATGCTTACACACATATAAGCAAGCATCGTTTTGGCTAAAGATTCTTAGAGACTCTATTTTAATTTACAATGCTTCTTTCTTTTCATACCCTAGGCATCAGCTGTATATCTGTGGAAATTACATTGTTTTAGCTGGCTTAGAGGCCCTGGGGAATGCTTTAGGATTTCAACATTAGACCTAGTGTTTTGCCTAAGGGGCTTCTGAGAGACTAGTCACAGGCCAAGTTACTATATGTGTTTTAAAGCCTTAATATAAGCTATATTATAGGCACAGTGACTGCTGCAGCTTCCATAGTCTCAGTACCTGGGTGAGACCCAGCAGATCAATAAAGTGCACATTCCAGGCAGAGTTGGGAGAAGACTCTTGCTTAGCCGTGAGCCTGCCTCAGAAACGGGACACAAACAGAGAAAGAGTCATTTATTCCATTTCGATGTCTTTCTCCATTGCAGTCAAATGTTTCTTGAAATGTTATATTTTAAAAAATAGTGTTGTGGGTTTTTTCTTTTCAATTAATGCAAAATTTTCCACAATACCTTGTTCTGCTATACCTTAGTTTTTAGCAGTGACTGAGCACTGAAAGTGATCTCAGTAATGCTGAATTTTAGATGGAAATTTTGAAAGCCACAAACCCAAATGTGAAAACGGAAAATTGATTTCTGTAAGATTCATAGCTTGTTATTGTTGCTGGTGTCATAATATGGTTCCAAGTGTTTTGAGGGGAAAAAAGAGAGGAAATATAATTTAAGATGTCTTCTTTCTTTTCTACCTTCCATTTCTGTCTTTTGAGGAAGAGATGACACTGCAATCAATCTTCTAAAAATTACATTACAGATTTGATTGATAGGGACATTAATAGTTTGTCAATATTGATCTCAGTTAATTTGGGGCAGGGAGTTGTATGTTCTACTCTATTGTCTGGATCTCAGGCAGGTGAACTGACTCTTAAATCTCTGTATCTAGAGAGAGTGGACAGCTCCAAGAGAATCTGTACAATTTGTGCTTCTTTTGCTATATTATGGTAAGTATGTTACTGATAAGTTGTATTAATTTTGTTATGACAGATAGATTGTGCTTCACATATATCGTGGAGACTTTTATTTAAAGCATTCTTTAGTAAATTCTTTCTTAAAGTTAAGAAGGCCGCATCTTGTGATATGAAGTGAATAAAATTTCAAGTCTAGGTGCTCTCATCAGCTGGCCAACCGTAGACATGCATCTTCACCTTGCCAAGACCCATTTCCTCATCTACAAAGTGGAGACAATAATTTCCCATGAGGGTTGGTGAGGATTAATTGGTGTGATTCTTGCAATAGCACTTGGTAAACTCTAAATCGTGAGCTGATATGATTAAAGTTCTATGTGATATTATTTTATTTTTACAATTAAATTTTTACTTTGTATAAACTTGGGATTTCCAACATCAAAACTGCATGGAAAAGGCATAATCTCCTGCACCTGGAATGCTGTGTTCACCTCCTAACTGTTTCTTAACAGTGTTGCTTTCAACCATTTCAGCTTTGGCAGTACAGTGACTGCCTCCTAAAGGTTCAAGCTCTGTATGCTCCTCAGAGGAGAGAAGACATTCTTTTGACTCTTCTTTTTCCTACTCCCTGTGGTTCCAAATCCAGTGTAAATTAATGCACTGACCCTCAAATGAACTCCGATTTTTATCACCTCTTCAAATTGTTCCTATATTTCAGGGTCCTGCTCCGAACCTCATCTTTCATGAAATAGTCTCAGATGTCTCCAAAGTCCATGGCCTGCTTCATGTTTGAAGACAGTCTTTGATTCCCAGTTTACCACTTATGGATGCACATGTTTATTACTGTCTAATGAGCTGATTTGTGTTGCCTCCCTAACATTAGCTTTTGGAGTTCCTTAAAGATAGAAGTAATATCCTATAAATATTTTGCTTCCCTGTTCGATGGATTTTTTTACTGTAGCTCTTTATTCCACTTGGATGCTCATGCTTTGAACATGATGTAGCTAATGGGCAGTTGTACCCTTAGCACTTTCCTGGATGTAGAGGGAGGACTTTTGGATCAGCAAGCACTAAGAGTGCTTACCCAGCTAAGAGAGTAATCTGGCTGTTCTGATACCTCTTAGCCTCACTCATCCTCAAAGCTGATGTGGCTGACCCGGCTATTGGTCCGCGAAGATCTAAACATTCTCCGTCACTGTTGCCTGTGGGTCCTTCCCACAGTTGCCTACTTTGTTGGAGCAGTATGCCTTCCCTTCTCCCAGAGAGCAGGTGTCGGTTACTCAGGCACATGTGAATAACAAGCTGTAGTATCCAGACAAGGATACAAACAAACAAATCAATCTTAATTTTGGACTCTCATATTTTAAAAACATGATATCCCTTAAATTTCAGAAATCTTTTTTGTTGTGCGTCTATGTATTCATGCATTTGCCCTTTGTATTGTTCTAGGTAATGGGGTTTTCAGTATGAAGAGATGAACTGAGTGCTTAGAAGTAAATTGTTAAGTAGTCAATAAATAAGTGATATTAAGCCCCATTGGGGTGTGTATAGATACTTGATTTATATAATTCTCACCTTTGGAGAACTTTCAGTAAGGCAGAGTAAACATTATTATTTATTGAAATGTAATTATGAGTTTGTAAAATCTCCTGTGTATGTATGTGTGTATGTGTGAAAGCATACTGAGCACCCACCATGCACAAATGCTTGTATTAGCTGCACATAACACAGAGGTAAACTAGACACAGGCTCTGCCTTAAAGGAACTCACTCTACTCACTGCTCATTTGCATATAGTCAAGAGGCAGTTGTCCCAATGTAAGGGAAGCACAGAAAAAAACTGATTAATTCTATGGTGAAAAGAGACATCTTCACAAAGAATGTGAAGCTTCAGTTTCCTGTAAATGGAACAGTAAGCTTTCACTTATTTTTCCAAGGGTACTGTGTGAAAGGGTGTATAGCATGTTAAGGGAACAAGTTATTCAGTTTGACTGGACCGGGGAGTATGTAAGAAGCCACATCATGGAACTTTATTATTAACTAGCCGAGGCCTCCTTGCCAATTATTCCAAATAAAATCAGTGTAGGTCTCTTTTTAACAGATAATTAATAACTACCCGCCTGGGACACAACACCAAGGCATTAACCAAACACCCAAATGGAAGCAAAGTTTCTTTGTGTTGGGGGTAAAATATTTCAAAAATTGTCCCTGTGCATCCTGAACCTAAGATCGTACCGAATCGTTTAGGAAAAGATAAAATGGTGAGCAAACAGTAATCTGTGGGTAAATGGACTTGCCTTTGGATTCTGTGTGGTCATAATATAATAATTTAGGAATAGATTTCTTTTTTTTTTTTTTTTTTTTTTTTTTTTGTGGTACGCGGGC